>NC_142688.1:5741666-6043333 GCF_056320005.1 Nelumbo lutea
ATGTAGATTTTGGGAGTTGAGGGAGACAAATTATTGGAGAAAATTTCTATGACATGGTAGTGTAGGGAATCTTGATTAGAAGGTTGTGGAAAGGGTAAAAACAAGTAGCCTTGGAGAGAGAAATGATTTCTGTACTATCTGCAGGTCACCAATGATCTACTTGGCATTTATTTGTTTCTTTTCCAATAACTATTTTTCACTAAACCTCTTACTGGTGGATCATGTTTACACAAACTAGTTCTTAGGTCTTTATTTTCTATCTTTACAGGGTAGTGTTATTTCAACTCCAGCTACACATGGAACTGTTCTGTCTGGTATCACTCGGAAAAGCATCATTGAAATTGCTCGTGATTATGGATACCAGGTAACCCATCCTGTTATCACAGAATGCTTATCTTTTTATTATTCTGACTGCTTAAATTTATCAATACAATTTCTTTTACTGGAGCCTTGGTGTTTCAGTTTTCTTCATCATGGTGCTGATCCCTTGCATTGCATATTTACAAACTGCATATGCCTGTGAGTTGCACAAGGGGGAGGGGTGGTATGAGAACAAGTATGAATGCCAGAACATTTTTGTATAGTCTATGGGTGCCAGAGAATTGAATTGCAATTCTTGAAATGATTAGGAAGGATAAACCTTAGAAGCATATTAGGGTGGTTTACTCCCAACTGTAAGAGGTATTTCTAGAAGATGAAATTGAGCTTCAGTGCTGAAGCAATCAGTGTCAATTTCTCAAAATATTACAAAGCAAGGAGTTTCACAACATGTGGTCTTGTTTTTCTGATAAAGAATTTGCTGGAAGTTCAAATCATTTATCCTAGAAGAACCTTCATATATTTTTTTCCTTGTTCCTTGAAAGAGGTCTAGCTCGATTTTATGTGGCTATTCAATAGAACTTTATACAATCTTTATGAACTTGATCAGGTTGAAGAACGTTCTGTTCCAGTTGATGAGTTGATTGATGCTGATGAAGTTTTCTGCACGGGAACTGCAGTTGTTGTTGCTCAAGTAGGGAGCATTGCATATCAGGGAAAAAGGTAAACAATCATATAGATTGTGGTTCTTAGGAGAGGATCATCCATTGAATTGATTCATGCAATGGTAAAGTCTCAAGATGACAATTGTGAGAACTTGGGTTTGAGTCTAAGAGCCAGCTACTTTGTGCGAACATTGCCAAGGATTGGGTTCATATCCAGCCACCATTTCCAAGGGCCTGGATAGCTAGTACCAACACTGGGTAGTGGCCCTTTTATATTATGGTTTTTAGGACATAAATAATTTTCAAAAGGAAACAAAATTTGTAGCTTCAAGTTATAGAAATAACTGCTCCATTGGAGCTATGACATGAATTTTCTAAATTGGTTGCTGATCAACAATGAATTTCCCAAAAAATGTCTCCATGCGCCTATCAAATAAATAAAAGTTAAAAGACTGATACTTGAATAGATTGAGTAGTCTGTTTGATGCTTCATATCTTAATAATCTATAACTAACTTTTTTGAGCATTCGTTCAATTTTTGTGCAGATTTGTGTACAAAACTGGAGTTGGGACAGTGTCACAGAGACTGTACTCAAACCTTACAGGCATTCAAATGGGTCTTGTTGAGGACAAGAAGGGTTGGACTATTGAGGTTGATGGAGCCTTCTCTTGAGTTGATAATAAAAAGGAAAAATGAGAAAAACGAAAAATGTGGTTCACATTATACAGAATGTAAAGGTTAAAATGACTGTCTTTTACTTATAGGGTAAATGTTTTACACTACCCCTACTGTTCAGCATAATGACACGTGGTATCCCTACTGTTTAGTTATTGTTCTGCGGTATCCTTAAGTTTTTTAACAATTGTCATCGTCTATAAGTGTTAATGGAAGGAAATGAAATGTCAAATTTGCCCTTTATTATTTATCAAAACTTTAAAATAAAACCCATCTGATAAAAAAACCCCTGATTTCCAAGTTATTTCACCGGGGCTATTCAATGAGGCCCCGGTTTTCTGTTGAAAGTTGCAGCGGTCCCGGATTCTTTGGCTAGTTGGACACCTTTTAAGCAAGCCAAAGCTTCTGTCTGAATAGGAGAGGTGCAATTACACAATCCAAAGTAAACAGCCCTGACCCAACCAAAATGATTCCTTACAACCACTCCAAAAGCAGCTAGTCCCTCTTTAACGGAACTTCCATCTACATTAACTTTCAAAATATTTTCCTGAGAATGCTTCCAAATAGACTCCGAGCTATTATCTACAAGCACTTGTGAAGAATTTTGCCATTTGTTCAGCAAAATAGTCCTCCTCTCCTTCCAGTAACTGTTACAAAGAATAATGAAAGTTCTTGGATCAGGCAAGATATTTTCAAAAACAAGTCTGTTTCTACCTTTCTAGACAATCCATAAAACAATAGCTGTTTGGGCTAATACAAAGCAAAAGAAGCAACCTGGTCTGTTCTGTAATTGAAATTCGAACCAAACCAGACAAGTTTAGTATGGTTACACAGAAACAAAGCATGGAGGACTGATTCAATTAAAATTTTGCAAACATGAAGGAAATTCAGTCATGAGTCAGCCCCTTCTTCTGTCCAGTCATGCGTTCAAGTACTGTTCAACTTAAGAAGAAATGGACAAAATTAAAGATGATAAATGGTCCTTGATTATATCTTTGACATGTATTTGGGATGACTTCAGCCAGGTAAAACATTTCTAAGAATTAGGCATACCAAGAAACATTCCGGCTGCCAAGAGTCTATGAGTTCCATAGATAAAATAATCATATTAAGAAGCTGAAGCTTTGTAATTTAGTGGCAGGTTCCTTGCTAATTACTGCAGTCGGGCGGGCACACAGACAGAATAGTCCCAGTCAATGTGGAGAAATTTCCAAAGTGATAGATACATATTGTTGCACAATTATCAATGTATGCAAGAAGAATGTGGATGATCTCAAATAGCCTTATCTAAGGCGAACGCCCATCTTGCTTACTTATCTCAACAACGTTTCTCCGGTTATGTTTTTGTCCTCATCAGATAAGCAACCAAAAACAAGGAACAGAGATGGGAAGCTCCACCTTAATTTTTTTAGAGAGAGAGGAAGCCCCCGGCCACGTGTTTGTTGACAAATGCTCTCACTGTCAACCGGCTGGCATGGCAGTCATCCACTCTACTTTTGTCATGTGCAATAAAGGTTCTGATTAGGACGACACGGCATGGATCAGGGATGATGACTAGGTTCCAAGTCCGCTACCAACTACCTGTCTGTCTTAGTCATTGATCATTTGATTGGCTCAGCTTTCAATGTAACCCTCCCGCTCCTGCACCTGCTCCGGCTGTTTAATTATTGGTTTACGTCAAGATACCCACCAACTGACGACGACGACGGCGAGCATCGTTGACTCCAACAGGATGAATCTTGTCCCTGAATTGATATCGAATTCACAAGCAGGATGCGATTTATAGAGGCTACTAATAGACCATGGGGCTGTATTTTCAGAATTTTGTAGTGGACGGCAATGTATTTGTCCGGAATTAAAATTTCAAGTTTCCTACGGCACTACAGAACGGAATGTATCTCAATAACACGTGTTGTCTGATGGGTGGAAATACCCGTGTCGTCAACCTCACAAAGGGTTGTGACCAGTGAGGTGAGGTTGATGCTTCGATAATTACACTTAAAATTGTCTGGCTGGCCGTGAATGAGACAGACCTATTGTTTCAGCTGCCACATGTACCGCGGCAGTCTTTCCCCTCCTAGTTTGTTTGGCGGGACTATCCGTATTGAAAACAAACTCCAGATTACACGGAAATCCTCCACCTGGATAGTTGAGAGACTCTGTGGCCCAGAGAGCCTTGTAGCGGTTGCCCAAGCCCCAAGGGCGTTGGCTCATCAGTAATTCAATTCAATGTAGACTAGAGTCTAGAATGTCTGCTTTTGGTTTTCTTAAAATTTGAAGGCTTAACCTAATTTGAATTCAGTTCACCTCAGGCTCAGAGGCTCAGAATTATGCGGTCGTACATACAGTTCGGGTCAGTACAAGGGGGAAAGATTCCATGAATTCATGGTCATGGCCCACGGGGATGGTGTTTAAGGGGGAGCCGGGGAGGGCGGTGCCGGTGCCCCGTGGGCATAAATACATTTTTGGAAAACTAATAAAACAATTATGAAGTGGACTGGACTGAACTCTAAAAAGGCCTTTGAAAATTTAACAAGCCCAACGCAGATTTTGTCTTTTGGGCATGACCTTAAAAAGCCTAGTTTTTGGGCCCAATCAAACCCTAAAGCCTAAAAGTAGGGTAGGCAGTAGGCTGCGTGTTCCAGGCTTGACTGCTGCTACTTTCTCCAAACTTTAACCTTTGATAAAAGTGGATTGGTGTGATCATGAGTCATGCTCATGGATGCCTCACTGTGAATATCCCAATGCCAATGTTCATATTATCATATATCCGTGGATTAAGTTTAATATCACAGTGAAAATTTTAATTAGCTAGGACTAGGAGTGATATTTGATTAGAAAAATGTTTAAAGAGTGATGGATCGGATCCCATTCCCACTTGCTGCTTGAAGAAAATTCAAAACTCATCATTCAGGACATTAACAAGAAGATCAAGAAGACTCCAGGAGTTATCATCGAAGGCATCGTTGTAGACATTTGGAGACTAGTGGAGAATAGCGGGGAGATGAACGAGTGCAGTCATAACATGCTAGAGAGGCAAACCAGCTAGTTGACCTTCTCGTTAATTTCGGTCATAAGGGTATATAAGATTTGAAGAAGATTGCTTCAATAAGATTGAAAAACTTGACTTGGAACTTGGAAGAGAGAGAGAGAGTACAAACTAATCAAGACAAGGAGGGTGACCTAAAGTAATAAATACAGTTGAGATTCAGGAATGAGGAGCTTCCTTCAAACCTCCAACTCAAGGAGCGTGACCTAAAATAAAATGATAACCATGGGTCTAATTTCAGGCAGGGTTCATTTGTTGCACAGGTTTGAAGGGGCCGACCCAAGGCCGGTCTATGTACACCCCCTACTAGCTGTGGCAGTTAAACAGTTTGTTGGGTTGGGCCGGGCTTAGCATAGGGGGTGGTATAAGGGACATGTGGCCCAAGATGGATTTGGGCCGGTATGGGCAACCTATTGCCGGACATAAATGTATGATTAGGGACATTCAAACAATGCCAATTATATAAATTCATTTGGTTGTATAACATCCACCGATCCACGCATTATCTTCCAGGTGTGTTTGAACACACTGGAATATCTGTGCAATTCCACCCATACCAGTTCTTTTTGGTATGTATCGTATTGATTAATTTTTTTTAGTAATGCGTATTGATTAAATTTGAGAATTTAATAATGCCAATGAGATTGGATTTAGATGCAGTTGAATCCATAAGGTTGTGTTTGGTTGCAATGCAAATAATTTGCACTGATGCAAAATTATGGTAGTGCAAATAATTCAAATGTAACCTATTTTTGTTTTAAATTTTAGTTTATTTTGTTTGATTTCAGTGCAAATGAAGTTAATTAAGACATAAATCAGAATAAAATAAAATTAAATGAGAATTTATATATTTTTTTCATTTACACTCTTATGTATTTGTACTAATACAAATAAAATTGCACTACAACCAAACACAGCCTAAACTCAGATTACCCACAATTCCACAAAGAGTCAAAAGACGATACGTACACGGTACCCAGTAGGCCAGTGTACCCACAATACACTATCCGCACCGCACATCAGGAATTAGTTACGACTTACGAGGGTTTGTTCCCGCGCGCGCTCCAAGTTCCAACTCCATGTTCATCGGCTTCTAGCCTTCGAGATAAGATCGGGGCCCCACAGGACCTCTCACCCGTGAATTGTAACATGTGGGAGATGTCTCAGTCTCAATTCACGGTGAGATGTGTACGTGAGGCGCCAATGTGATATCCTAGCCTTCTACACGTTATATTGCAGTTGATGCATAACTTTTACCGTTGTCAGTTTCACTTCAGCTGTTCTTCGAGCACCGCTACCGGAAATCGGAACTACGGAGCCCGCGTTCTGTGCACCCGTTAACGGGACTGTAGATTCAAACGTGTGAAACTGTCAACTAGATAAAGACACGTCGATGGGGCTAGGAGATTTAAACGTTAACGGGACTTTAGCCATTATCCGGACGTGTCCGGTCGAACTGGATGCAAAAATTCATCCCGTTTCAAGTTCGTTCCTCTCTGGAATTCATTCGGCTTTCTATGGCGTCTTCCATCCTTTCTGATTCCATCTTCTTCAGCCACCTCTGATATTATTTTACGGGCTTTGAAACCCTCCAAACCTCAAATTCACCCCGTTTCAAGTTCGCAAGTTCTTCTCACTCAGTCTCAAGAGGTTTTCAGCTTTTGTTTTTTCATCGTCTTCAAATTCGTTGGATTGGGATAGAGAAGAAATAAG
Source organism: Nelumbo lutea (assembly GCF_056320005.1). Classification (NCBI taxonomy): domain Eukaryota; kingdom Viridiplantae; phylum Streptophyta; class Magnoliopsida; order Proteales; family Nelumbonaceae; genus Nelumbo; species Nelumbo lutea. The sequence continues at coordinate 5,748,088 of NC_142688.1, forward strand.
ATGGTTCAGAGAAGAGTAACGGTGGCTCTGCGAAGAGCAACAATGGATTCGTAAAGAATCGCGCTGGAATTCGGAACAAGAAGCGCTCTTTCGAGAAATCTCTGAGTTGAAACTACAAATTCAAGTCCTAGAATGCTAGAATTCTCTGCAAGGAGCTTTAATGTGGAAGACAGTTGCCAACATTGCATCACTCCTATAGGCATTGATGGCTGCTAGCTGAATTTGCCAAAGCAAAATCGAATTGCCAAGAGTGGTTCAAGACTGATGCCAATGCTATTGGGATTGGTAGCGAGAAGGTGAAGGAGACGATTGTTGAGGAAGTTAGGATGCTCGAGAGCAACAAAGAGAACAAAAAGGAGGAAAAGAAGGAAAAGAAGGAAGTTCGATCATTGAGAATGGGATCAGAAGGTGAAGACGTTCAAGCAATGCAGGTTTGTGTGCGAAATGCATTTCTTTTGTAAAATTTAAGAAAGAAAAGGCAAGTTTTAATTAATTTAATTTTCATTTGAAAAGTTGCTTAAAAGTTTTAGTTTGTTCATCTACGAGCTGCACAACTTTTTTTTTTTAGTGTTCAACACACCACAACATTGAATATGGTCATTGTTTCACTCAGAAGAACAAGAACATTTGTGAATGAAGACAATCTGGTGAGGGTGGTAGAAGGATTGGGGTACCATGTGATTAGAGCTTTCGCCTAATCAGATGGTGAATTTACGAGAGCTTTCTAGGGTGTTGAACAAATGCAATGTTCTGGTTGGGGATCACGGGATAGGACTGACGTACATGGTGTTCTTGCTGGGAGGAGCTGTGGTGGTATAGGTGGTGGGATGGGGTCTGGAATGGGCTTCTAAAGATGGCCGGTGGGATGCTTGGGTTAAGGCTCGAACGAGATGAAGAGATGAAGACAAGAAATGGGGAGGGAAGAGTTCGAATGATCTTAAACTTAAAAAAAAACCCTACTTTTTGAGTTTTGTGTTTTTGCGGGTTGTTGAATCGGGTTTATTGAGCTAAAAGTTGATATTTTTCAAAATATCAACGTGGTCGCCTGTGATTAGCGGGTCCACGCGTCCAATGCACCCATGGTGGACATAGGGAATCACCATTGAAATGGGAGAGAGCAGTTTAAATCTGCAACTGGGAGTTCATATGTTGTATGATAAGTTACTCTTCTTCACTGAGTTTGTAGGGAAGGAGGAAGAGCAACATCTTACCGTTGATCATCGGTTGATCCTTTTTTGTTGGCGTCGGATGGTATTGGTTGCTGATGATCTGGTAACAAGGCTAGGTTTAGAAGACAGAGGGGGTTTGAGTTGAGTTCTAACATGAGAGGGAAGGCCAAATCGTGTTTTGAAGCCGGTTCAACCAGCCGAATCACTGATAACGGAGAAAGTCTCCATTAATTCGCGGTTAAGATTGATGAGATGAGGTATTCGCCTCTTATTGGTGGGTGCACTCGTCCAATGCACCATGGGTGCACAAAACGAGCATGGTGGAAGACGAACTCTGCCGGCCATCGACATCCCGTGCTAAATGGAAGTATGGCAGGAACAACAGGGAGAACAAAGGGTTTTTTAGCCAGAAGGAATGGAAAGGGCATCTCAAGTCCGGACATGCAGAGCATATGAAAAGGAGGGAGAGGAAGAAGAAGAGGAAGACGTACAGATGCTTGTTCGGACGATTTGTCCATCATTGCCGGTGGCTTCGTCGGTTACCGTGGCGTCGGTTGGAGTTGTAGGTGCCGGTGAGCATGGAGGTGCTAGCGTTTCGAAATGAAAACTCGTGAAAACAGATGAACGGTTTTTGTCTTTTTGCGTCAAGTTGAACCGGATGGAATTATTGACGGACCTCCAAACTTTACCATTTACACATTCAGCGTCGAGTTTGACGTGGCCGAAGGTGATCGGCGGATGCACTCGACCAGTGCAGAGAACGCGGACTCGTTTAATAATATTGTAGATGCCAATGGGCTTATGGGCCTACAAAGCGTGATTAAGGCCATATTCGGAGACAGCCCAAGCCCTATGCATTTGATGGACTCACCCCAAAAAAAGAAAGCCCAGCAAAAACAAGAAGTAAATCCAAAGAGTCTAGCTCGTGCAAAACGGCCCCTCACATTCACTGGAGACGAAGCTAGAGCAAAACTCTCAGAACCGAAGCGGGTCAAACTTAGTGAAGTAGAAAACCTCACACAGAGATCGACAGGATTGGGGAAAATTGATAATCAGAACCATGATCATGATGTCCAGGTACCTTCTTTATCTTCTGAACCTGCTAACTCTGCTTACTTTCTGGAAAACTTCGCCCCATTGATTGTAATCTACAATCATCGAAAGAAAAGAAGAAAAGAAAAATCCCCTTGTTTCTACCAGTCTTGGGAAAATCAACAAAACTTGCCTCCTACAAACATAAAAATAAGTCTTTTAAATCCAAAGGGGGTATTCAATGCTCCAGATTTTCAAAATATAAGACCTTAAAGGCATGCCCTAAAGGTAATTTCTGCAATCACTATGCTGATAAATGTTGTATCAGATGTTTGTTCTCCAAAAATAGATTTGCTGTGAGTCACGGTATCAAGCATGCACTTTTAATCTAAGGGTTCAGGTGGTTGTCCCTCAACAGCTCCTCCTGAATCAATGAAGATATTGAGCTGGAACTGCAGAGGAATGAGGGATCCTCGTGCAGTTTGTGCAGTTCGTCTCATTAAAAATCTCTCAAATTCCCACAATCCAAATATCATTTTCCTCGCTGAAACCATGATGGAATTTTCAGCAGCTAGAAAAAAACTTTCTTTTCTTAAGAATTGGGACTTCGATTGATCTGATTCTTTTAGGAGATCTGGGGGTCTGCATTTGGCTTGGGACATGATGAGGGCAGATTTGGCCCTCCAGTAAAATTGTGACACGTGGCACCTCGTGACAACCAGGAAAACACCCGGCCAACAAACTTACGAAGTTGGTGACCCACCCGGGCACCTGTCTGGCCGGCCTGGCGTGACTTGCGCGCGGCCTGACACGCGCTTGCGCGACCTGCGCACGGCCTAGCGCGCGGCCTGCGCGAACTGTGCACGGCCTGCGCGACCTGGCCGACCTGGACCAGCCTAGCGCATGATCCGGCCAAGGCGCCAGCTTGACGGCCTGATCTAGACACTGACCCGCCGACTGACACAGGCACCAGCTTGACGACCTGATCTAGGCACTGTCCCGCCGACTGACACAGGCGCCGACCTGACGACCTGGCCTAAACACTAACCCGCCAACTGACGCAGGCACCCCTTTGACAACCCGGCCCAGGCGCCGACCTGGCCGCCTGACACAAGCGCCAGCCTGACAACCTCGAGGAGTTCACCACCGTACCCCGGTTCTGACTGGATGCGACGAGTATTACCGTTTGGAGGCTTTTCACCCACCTAACCCGCGAGGACTCCGGTATATAAAGACCTCACCCCCCAAAGGGGAAGGGGATGGAAAGGAAAGGGAAGTAACCCTGCTCTCTAGCTCTCTCATATTATCTTCAAAGCTCTCTACAATAAGAGTGCTAACTTAAGCATCGGAGAGCCCCCACCGGGAAAGTACCCCCGGGACCTCTGATTCAGTTCTCGCAGGTCCTTTAGCTCCCGCCGCCTATGAAGAGGAGGAAAAGATGTAGTTCTCGGAAGTCCCTCAGCTCCCCCCACCTACAAGGAGGAAGAGATGGAGTTCTCGGAGGTCCCTCAACTCTCGCCACCTACAAGGAGGAGGAAAAGATGGAGTTCTCGGAGGTCCCTTAGCTCCCGCCACCTACAAAGAGGAGGAAAAGATGGAGTTCTCGCAGGTCTCTCAGCTCCCGCCACCTACAAAGAGGAGGAAAAGATGAAGTTCTTGCAGGTCCCTCATCTCCCGCAGCCTACAAAGGAAAGAAGACTGCCTCATGCTGAGGGCAGTCGGATTGCGCCGCACCAGGGAGCTCCAACATTCTCTAATGCATCGACCGCCTAGTAGGGAGTTCGCCCCCAGGCAGTTCGCCACCAGGGAGTTCGCCCCCAGGCAGTTCGCCACCAGGGAGTTCGCCCCCAGGCAGTTCGCCACCAAGGCAGTTCGCCCCAAGGCTGTTCGCTCCCAAGGCAGTTCGCCACCAAGGCAGTTCGCCCCCAGGCAGTTCGCCACCAGGGAGTTCGCCACCAGGCAGTTCGCCCCCAGGCAGTTCGCCACCAGGCAGTTCGCCACCAAGGCAGTTCGCCCCCAAGGCAGTTCGCCACCAAGGCAGTTCGCCACCAGGGAGTTCGCCACCAGGCAGTTCGCCACCAAGTAGCTCGTCACTAAGGTACGCCACCACCAGGTCGAATAACGAGGTACTTTGCCAAAAAATTTTACATCACAAAACATTGGTACGTGGCCGAAAACGGTTACATCAGGACCCAAGCATCATTTTAGTTGTGCTTAGAGTTACAGTCTTTGCTATCCATGTAGTAATCAAGGATGGTGATGGCTTTGAATGGTTTTGTTCCTTTGTTTATGGCGGACCAGACCTTAGAAGAAGACAAATTTTCTTTGATCAAATGAGGAGGTGGGCAGATACAATCCAAAGTCCTTGGTTGTGTATAGGTGACTGGAACTTCTTGGCCATCAATGATGACAAAGAGGGAGGTAGAGTCCTCAGTGATAATATGATAATGGAAGCTAACTCTTTTCTGGATTACTGTTATCTCCAAGATTTAGGTTTTCAGGGTTTTCCCTATACTTGGAATGGCCTTAGGAATGGTGAGATGGTTAGAGGAAGGTTGGATAGGGCCTATGCTAGCCCGAATTGGTCCCTAAAATTTGACAATACAACAGTGGTCTATCTTGTGAAATCAAAATCTGTTCACAACCCCATCCTTTTAGACACTAATGTTTGAAGACATTGGAGACCACGACCTTTCAGGTTTGAGGAAGCTTGGTGTTCGCATGCTGATTGCAAAATAGTGATAGAGTCTACTTGGAACGACCCTCATGATGGATCTAGAATGTTTAAATTGGCAAGGAAAATAAAAAATCCAGAACCAGTAATGAAAGCTTTGGAACAAAAACACTTTTGGAGACATTGGTAAAAATATTCACAAGCCTGAAAAGGCCCTATGGAGTGCCCAAAATGACCCTGTAAGAAGTCAAGATGAAAACTTTATCAAAAACCTTGAGAGGCGCCTTGGTGATGAACTGCAAAAGGAAGAAATCCTCTGGAAGCAAAAATCTAGAATTAATTTGTTGAACTGGGGAGATAAAAACACAATTTTTTTTTATGCTTCAACCATTCAAAGAAGGCGTAGGAATTTCATTCATGGTATAAGAAATGATTCTGGGAGATGGATTGCAAATTTTGATGAAATTGCAAATCAATTCCATGTTTTCTTCAGTGGTTTATTCTCTAGTGTTGGGTTACATAATGTTGAGGAGGTTCTTAATAATATCACTTCTCACCTATCTGAGGAAGAGAGCAGATTACTAGACCAGTCAATTTCAGATGAAGAAATCCTTGCTGCCCTAAAACAAATGTCTCCCTCTAAAGCTCTAGGGCCTGATGGATTACCGAATTTTTTTTTTCCAAAAATATTGGACCATTGTAGGCTTGGATGTGCTTGTTGCAATCCATAAGTTTTTTTAACTCTGGCAGAATGCTAAGGGAGCTTAATAATAATACATTTATCACACTCATCCCAAAAATCAACAACCCAGAGTTAGCCTTCACAGTTCAGACCTGTTAGAATGCTTGAGTCAGGGGTATTTTGGTCATTCTGGTGTATCTTATTGAAAGTGAAATGTCTATTGTATCTGAGTTTAAGTTATGTGTCCCATCTTCTATGAGGGACAAAATTGTCTTTCTTGTAACTCAAGTTTTTCATGAACAAAAGTTAAGTGGGTCGGTTAGGAGAGGTACTTTTGTACATCCTCTCTTCTAGTCTGGCCGAACGCTTTTCTCCTCTCCTTCTTTCTCTTTTCTTTCTTCTTTATTCTTCTCTACTTCGACCTAGAAACAACTAGGGTTTATTCACATGGTATCAGAGCATTAAGGTTTGGTGTTCGCTTTTTTGTTGTTGTCTTCTTCCTGGGTTCGCCGCCAGATTCACAGTAGGTTTCATCATCCTACAACTGATTTGATTGAAGACTCGATAAAGGGCTGAAAAAGAGTTGTCGTTTTGAAGGCCTGGAGGTGAGAATGCCTCTGGTTAGTGCTGTGGTGGTTGTTGAAGTGGTATTACTAGACCCTCTATTCAGTGTACGAAGAGGGCTGGTCGTATACAGGTATGGACACTGCTGTCGTGTGTTCAAAAATGGACTGTGAATGCTGATTTTTTTTTGTGTGCTTCGAAAGTTAGTTGTTGTGGTGTTGGGTGAAACTGATACACATATCAGTCATGTTTTTTTGTATGTTTTCTTGCTCACATGTGTGCTGAAAGAAGAGTGGTAGACTGCTGATGTCCACGACAGCAGTGGTGTAGTGTTGATTGTGTTGTGGTGGCTGACATATCTATGTTTTTAAATGCTTAAAAGTGAACCCCTAGACCTTGTGTGTAATCAGTTCTGCAGTTTACAGAACAAGTGTTCGATGAAATGACTGATTAATTTCAGTAGTGGTGTGTTGGTGGTAAATGGTCCTGTAGTGTGCAGTCCAAGTGTTTGATGTGTTGACTGGATGATTTCAGCTTTAGAGTGTAGTGTGTAATGTGCAGTTGAAGAAAGTGGGTTGGTGGTATTGTAAGTGAGATAAGTCTTGTGACAAGTGTGAGATTGTGGTGTATATTCAAAGGAGACATAATTGAAATGGCTTCAACTGTAGTTGGGAATGACAACAAAACAGGCATCATGCTCTCTTCAGATTATCTAAGTGTTCAAATGACATCCATCAAGTTGAATGGTGAGAACGATGTACTATGGGCAAAATTTGTGGAGGTGTTCTTGAAGGCCAAGAGGAAAGTAAAACATGTGAGGGAGGAGAAACCTTCCTCTGATTCTCCTGGGTTCAGTGATTGGGAACAAGATGATGCACAGATAATGACATGGCTTTGGAACAGCATGGAACCAAAGATTAGTGTGAACTTCATGTTCCTAGATACAACAAAGAGATATGGGATCATGCTAAAAAGTTGTACTCTGGACAAGACAATACAACTAGGGTATATCAGTTATACCAAGAGTACTTCAATTTGAAGCAAGGAAGTCAAAGCTTAGAAGAGTATTATGCAAGTTTGATAAACATCCGCAATGAGCTAAATGTGTATCACCCTCTCACATCAGATGTCTAGATCCAACAACAGTAACGTGAACAGCTTGATGTGACTAGGTTTCTTGTGGGCTTGAAGGCTGAGTATGAGCCTGTCAGAGCACATATATTGGGGGGATCAGCTCTCCCCTCACTTGAAAGAGTTTTTGCCCGTCTTAAGAAGACATCCATTGAGCCAGTGGAACATTCTTCTTTCTCTGATAGATCTGGTTTGGTAGTGACTAAAGGGAATAGTCATGGAAGCAGAAGTGGTGGTGGCAGCAGTGGCCCTCCAAGCAACCGTGGTGGGCACATGTTTAACCGGGCCAGTGGTCGGAATGGAGGCCGTGAGTCAGGGGGAGGCCATGGAAAAGGAAGGGGAATGCTCAGAGAAAATGTACACATTGTGGCTTAGAGGGGCACGCAGTTAATTTCTTCTATGATTTGCGTGGTCCACCCAACACTTGGGCTAACCACGTTACATCTAAGAGTAGTAGCACAATTACTGAAAGCCAGCAAACTGCACCAACCCCCTCCACACCCACTTGTGCTTCCGAACAAGAAATTGTGAGTGTACCACGGGCAATATATGAGCAGTTCCTTCAAACAATTCAGCAGAACACAGCTACACTTGCCCATTTAGGTATGACTTGTTTAGCTTCCAAAGCTTCACCCTGGATCATTGATTCTGGCGCCTCGGACTATATGTCTGGGACTCCTGATGTATTTTCTTCCCTTTCTCGCACCTCCACATCTCAGACAGTTACACTTGCTAATGGTTCTACATCTCCTATTTGTGGTGTTGGTGATGTTGATCTCTCCTCATTGTCTTTAGCATTTGTTTTATATGTTCTAAGTTCCCTTTTAACCTTGTCTGTTAGTAGGGTACACAGATGCTGATTGGGCTGGCTCTATATCAGACAGGAGGTCAACCATAGGGTATTGTACCTTCCTGGGTGGCAATCTTGTAACTTGGAAGAGAAAGAAGCAAGCCGTGGTGGCAAGAAGTAAGCCGTGGTGGTAAGAAGTAGTGCGGAAGCAGAGTACAGGGCTATGGCCCATACCACATGTGAACTAGTATGGCTGAAGAACCTACTACAAGAGATGGGTTTCTCAATTGACAAACCCATGAAACTATACTGTGATAACCAAGCTGCTGTTCACATCTCATCCAATCCTGTCTTCCATGAAAGAATTAAACATATTCAGGTGGATTGTCACTTTGTGAGAGAGAAAGTGATAAGTGGGGTAATAACTACATCTCATATGAGCTCAGGAAATCAGTGGGCAGATATCTTCACAAAAGGATTGTCTCGAGGAAGAATAGATTACATTTGTAACAAGCTGGGACTATATGATATATACTCTCCAGCTTGAGGGGGAGTGTTAGAATGCTCGAGTCAGGGGTATTTTTGTCATTCTGGTGTATCTTATTGAAAGTGAAATGTCTATTGTATCTGAGTTTAAGTTATGTGTCCCATCTTCTATGAGGGACAAAATTATCTTTCTTGTAACTCAAGTTTTTCATGAATAAAAGTTAAGTGGGTCGGCTAGGAGAGGTACTTTTGTACATCCTCTCTTCTAGTCTGGCTGAACACTTTTCTCCTCTCCTTCTTTCTCTTTTCTTTCTTCTTTATTCTTCTCTACTTTGACCTAGAAACAACTAGGGTTTATTCACAAGACCCATTAGTCTCTACAAATACCCCTTACAAAATCATTGCCAAGGTTCTCTCCAATAGGCTATAGTTAGTAATTGATAAGCTCATTAGTCCAAACCAAAGCGCTTTCATCTCCAATAGACAAATCTCAGATAATATTCTACTATGCCATGAGCTATTGCACTTCATGAAAAATTCCAAATCAAAGAAAATAACCATGGCAATGAAATTAGACATGATGAAAGCCTATGATAGAGTTGAGTGGCAATTCCTAGAATCAGTCATGTGCAAGATGAGATTTGGCAGTACTTGGAGGAGGTGGGTGATTCAGTGCATTAGTACAGTCTCCTATAGAGTGTTGATCAATGGCTCCCCCGGAAAGGTTATCCGCCCTACTAGAGGGTTGAGGCAGGGTGATCCGCTTTCACCTTACTTATTTTTTCTAGTTTCAGAGTCTCTCTCTCAGCTATTCTTATTCGCAAGGTCAATGACAAAACACTATCTGGCATTAAAGTGAATAATCATGCTCCTACAATATCCCACCTCCTATTTGCCGATAATGGTTTCCTTTTCTTCAATGCTAGCCTTGAAGAAGCAAATGAGATATTAAGTGCTCTTGATCTTTATGAAAAGGCATCTGGTCAAAAAATTAATATGCACAAATCTGAAGTTTATTTCAGCAAGAATACCCTGAAAGATTCTAGAGGATGATAACTAGAAGATTAAGCATGAAAAGAGTCAGCCATCCCAGATTTTATCTTGGGCTTCCTTCTGAATTCTAAAGATCGAAACATAATTCTTTTGGCTTCATTATAGATAGGGTGGCTAAGAAGTTGCAAGGTTGGAAAAATCAAATTTTCTCCCCGGCTGACAAGGAAATTTTAATCAAGTCAGTATCTTCAGCTCTTCCTGCCTACTCCATGTCTTGTTTTCTTTTACCAAAGACAATCTGTCATAATGTGGCAAAACTGCAGAGAGATTTCTATTGGGGAGATTCTACTCGAAGGAAAAAAAATCCATTGGATTAACTGGAACACCCTTAGCAAAAATAAAAGTGATGGTGGGCTGGGATTTAGGGACCCTTGTGCTTTTAACAAAGCATTTCTGGCTAGACAGGCATGGAAGATCCTCAGAAATCCAAACTCTATGCTAAGCCAAGTGTTTAAAGCAAAATACTTCCAAAAAGAGACTTTTCTCTCTGCTCATATCCCAAAAAATTCATCTTGGGGTTGGTTGGGAAGGAAATTCTTAAAAAAGGGTGTGTTTGGAGGATTGGAGATGGAAAGAGCTTTGACGTGTGATCTGACCCTTGGGTTCCCACTCTAAGTGACTTCAAAATCCCTATTGCAAAGCCTGAAGGCTGCCAAATTTCAAAAGTCAGTGACCTTATTGATCCCAATACAAAATCCTGGAAGATTTTGGTGCTGAGAAATATCTTTCCTACTCAAGTTTCTTGTGAAATTCTCAGGATTTATCTCCCCTCTCTCCACTGTCAAGACAGGATAAGTTGGTTGTTCTCAAAATCTGGTGAGTTCTCTGTTAAAAGCGCTTATTGGGTTGCAAAATCTCAGAATGACGTGACGACGTAGGTTCTGGAGCTGGGAGTAAACTACGGAAGTTGGTTTGGAATGCTAAGCTGTACCCAAAAATCAAAGCCTTCATGTGGAAGCCTGCAAACAATGGCCTGCCTGTCAATAACCTAATTGCTAAGAGGGTACAGCTTGTTGATGACAGTTGTCCTCTGTGCCATTCAGGCCCGGAAACCATTTGTCATGCTCTATTATTCTGCCCAGATGTTGAACTCATTTTGTACGCTTCGTGCTTGGGGCTTTGAATGGATCAGGCTTCCGATCTATCTTTCAAAGATTGGCTGCTATCTTGGGCTCAGAGTAGCTCTCTATCTAAGAATGATTTGAACTTCTTTTTCTGCTACCATTTGCTGGTGCATTTGGTTGAGAAGAAGCAAACTAGTTTTTGAAAATTGTTTGGAGAGTCCTGTACTGACTCTTTTGTATATGAATAAAATCATGCAGGATTCAAATCTCTTACAACAGCAAGTCCCAGCATTGGCCCCATTGAAGATCTCGAAAAATAGACCCAGCCCTGGCCCCCGAGCTCACCTTGCAAGTTTTGCCTACATTTGGACTGATGGCAGCTTCATCAATGGATCCTATGCAGGAGTTGCTATCTTGATTTTGAACTAAAATGGTGAATTTCTGGCTGCTGAAGCTGATGGTGTTTTGCCTTGCTCAGCTCTTTTCTTTGAAGCCGCAGCAATCTTGCATGCGATTTGTCTCACCAAGCAGTTGGGTTTCCAAAACTTAAAAAACTTTTTTGTGATTGTCAACAGCTGGTCAACTGTAAATCTTGGGCTGGACTATGCATCCAATGAATGCTATCCTCTGTTTCAAGAGATCAAAGATGAACTGAGAAGTTTTTAATCTCTTAGGTGGAATTTTGTTACGCGCTCAAGCAACTCTATTGCTCATTTTCTAGTTAGCAGAAACTGTACTAGAGGGGAGTGGTTCTTCTCTCCTCCTGTTTAACTACAGGGGTTGCTTTCTCAGTTTAATTTACCCTGATGTATCCAGAACTCCTTTTCAGATTTAATGGATTAACTTCAGTTATTTACCAAAAAAAAGGGTTATAAGAGATTGATATTTTCGTTAGCAAACCAACCAACTTTTAGATTGTTGATAGTAATAGAAAAACATTCAAATTGTTGCTACATTTACCGCCCCAATCATATATATTTGTCCAAGACTCCAAGGCATAAATTCAAAGCCCAAGTGCAGACTGTGCAGTCCTGCATCATGAAAAGCCAGCACAACCAGACCAAAGATCTCGTATTGGGTCAGTATGGTTTGGGCTGGTCCTAGACACAAGGACCACAGGACTTAGCCTTCCCATTCTACTTTATTTATGGGTTTGACCATGATTACGGAAAACACTTAGCCAATCAGCTGCTGGTATCATAACCCATGCTGCGTTTAGACTGCTCCTAATCCTAAGCCTAGTCTTCGTTTCCATTTGTTTTGCTTTGTCGATTAGGCACCTAAGAAAGACAAGGAAATTAACTGTGGATAGCTGGCTAACTCTGCGAACAGAATGAACCTTTCTAGGAAAAGAAATGTGAAGGACTAAAAGCTTTTCCCCCTTTTTTTTTTTTTTTTTCTGGTGGGTGGTGATTGTGTGAAGTGTGAACTGTGAAGGCCAGGCCTTTATACCTCTATAAACAACAATACCTACAACTTTCCAAGATTTGTAAGATCCTTCCCCTTTTCTGACTCTCTTTCCCACCTATATCCTTTCAAACTTTATAGCCATGGCGCTTGTAAAGTATGTTAATAAAGCTTTTTATTATTAACCGAACTGCTCTGCCTCTGCCTCTGCCTCTGCCGGCCTCACTTTTTCATACTTTTTCTCAGTCTTTTGTGAAGTTCTAAAAACGAGGTTGTCTACAAATCTTCAGGGGGGGAAGGGGAGAAAAAGAAGTAAAGAACCCTTTTTTTTTTGTTTCTTGATGCACCTTTCTATTTGATATATATGTCATTTTGTTTCTGTATTTAATTTGGATTAGTTTTTCATTTTTAGCCTACCCAATTATATATGTATCAAGTATCGGTAATATATAGATCTAACAAAAAAAAATAGAAATCTTCAAGGAATATAATAATGGATGACCCAGGGGTGGATCGATCTTACACGACAGAACACGTACTGGGCCCCCAATCAGCAGTCGAGTTTTCAAATCGTGTATTAATAAGCTAAGGGGGGGTTCAATTATGAAGATCTCTGTACGTAGGTGCGTGGAAGGGTACTGCATATATATAGTAGCAGACTAAGAGGAACACAAGCAGAAAACGTGGGGCCCTGATTTTCCAGCCCGAGCTCCTGTCTTCATCGATCAGTTAGCAGTGTACTCTAAAGCTTTGAGATCAAAGCAATATTTTAACATTTTAATTATGAGAACTGTGTCGTCTGTGGTCAATGGTCACACTCACACATTTATGCCATGCCAAGGCCCCAACCCCATATTCATGTTCAATCTTTATAGCCTTGTATGTACACAAGTCTTCATTAAATTAAATAAAAAGATGCACGCATTCATGTTTTGTGTAGAGTTAAATCCATTAGCATGTGGACACTTGGTATTAATTAGGTCATAGAAGAGGATGAATCCAATTTTAAATTCAAAGACGACTACTAAAGGGATCGTATTATATTGCGTTTGTGTCTTTATTGAAAAGGTGGCATCTTTCATACACCAACCCATCCTTGTAAAATGAACCTTGAGAGAAGAAAGTTGGTATGAGCTGTACTTACAGTTCTAGACAAGTTCATTTCAAACATGTAGGTCCAAGTTCGGAAAAATATGTGTAGAGATAAACTCATAAAAGAGAGCTCTAGAGAGAGGAAACTTGATTGCCGTGTTGAAGAATTTGTATATACTCAATTCTTGTGAGAAGTAGACACTAGTGAGATGAAAATCATTTTCTTTTGGGCTGCATGCATTTGTTTTCGGTGTAAATATTTATTGATATAAAAGTACATTAATTGACTGTAACATCGATCTGGTTTAAATGAGTGAATTATTATAAAGGGAAAATGAATGATTATAATTATCAATGTAAATACTAAATAATACATTGATTTTATTGATGTTGTTTTTATTATTCACATCAATTATAGATGCAAATTTTCAATATAAATAAAATTTATATCGGTTTTCAATGTAAAAATATCAACAAATACCAACAAATATGGATCAGAGTGAAAATTTACACCGAAAGAGTGTAAATATGTGTTATGTGTTGGGAAACATACACCGTTCCATCGTTTGTAATATTTCTTTTCCCAACACTATAACCAAGGTTCAAAGTATCGATACGATATGAGTTTCGACCGTATTGTATCGGCACTTAGAAATGGCCGAAACTCTATTTCCTTTTTTAGTTTTTTTTTTTTTTAAGTTTGGTTATTTTGGAAAGCTTATAACCTGTTTTTTATTATTAAAAAAAATTGGGGATCGGGTGTTTCAGATTGTATCATTTTCAAAAAATACAATACGATATACCTGATCGGGACATATCATATCGATTCTTTGAACCATGAGTAAACCAGTAATAAATATTACAAACAATTAAGGAAGAGAGTGGAATGGGAAAAGAAAATTGAAGTTGAAGGGGTGAAGGAAGAAAAAGGAGAGGCTGGGTGGGTTGAAAATTGAAATTAAAGTTGTGAAAAAAGAAGGGATGGATAAAAAGGCTAAAGAAAGGTGGGTGGAGGAACCTACTCACGGAACCACGACAGACGGAAGTTGGTCAAATTGATGACGACATCTGACGTGACTTTATAGCTTAGCCCTCCTCTCTTTATTTTTAATATCGTCAGTACATTGTACCCACTGTGTGGGTTTATTTGACATGTGTCACTTTACGACTCGTTTTTTACCTGAGTATGATATTTTATGTCTTTTTCTTACGTTTGTCATTTTCCCCTTCCACTGGGATACGCCGTATGGAGGGGGACTAGGGAGTTGCAGCTGACCAGACCAACCAGAGCCGTTACCATATTTCATTTGCTCTTTCGTTCCCCCATTAATTTCACTTGGAAATGGATTCTTGTGGGTGGGCGTGGGAGGGGGTCCATCACTCACCACGTGTCTCTTTCCAGGAGGAGTAGGACCCACCACCACCTCAGAAATTATATATCACAAAAAACCAACCATACACACAGTCCCATGTTTCGCAGTCGCAGCCAGTATTTTACTATTTTTAGTGATTTTGCATTATGTAACCTTTTTCGGTTTTTCCCCACAACCATTGAGAAGAGATGAATGCATTAATACTTTTTAGATTTTACTGTACTGGAATCAGGAAAGAAATGAACTCGATTGTTTTTATTTTATTTATCCTTCTCGTATGCATAAATAATATATTGGAGCGGGTCTACATTACTACATACTAGTCTAGTCGGGTCGTTTAGTGCACTTCCCTGGACAACCTAGTTAGGATTAATTTCACGTGGCAATTTAGTTTTAGTGGGACATGTCGGTATATTTCCTTAATTAGCATCTTTATTCATGAAACAAGTTTCAGCCTAAAATAATAAAACCCAAGTGTTCACAATAGAAACTTTTGGCAGGAAATCAATATTCTAGGAAGGGTAACCAGACATTAATATAATTCAGGGCTGATTTGGGATTGAAGATTGAACGCCTGGCCAATAAAAAGGCTCCTGAACGTAGTGGGACTGTTTTCATCTGCCACATCATCCTCCCAAGTGGCAGAGATGTACAGGAAAGCTCTCTACTTGACGGGACTAGTGAACCTTTTTCAACACATATATACATGTATTGTCAGAAAGGATGGCTGATCAATGGTTGGTGACTCCGTGAGCTTGTCTGACCAAATACTGTGTGGACAATAATAAAATGTTTTCTCATACAATGACACTCTCACTACTTGTAATTTCGCATAAATAAATAAATATATAAGTTGAAAAATATTGAATCCGGTTGTGTGGGGTTTTGGTCTCAGCTGATTGAATTTAAAACCATGGCTAGCTGCATCCAATTTGTTAATAAATAAATGTCTCCCCTCAAAATTTCTTGGCTAATTCAATCCATTACCAAATATTTGTCTCACTTCTCATGGAGTCGTGGGGGTTCTTTTTTCGTTGGCCATTTGGTCACCTAACAAAAAGGAAAATCCCCTTCTTTCTACATGATCTCTCAATCTCTGTTGGGATCCGGATTCTAAAACTATTTGATATGTTTTGTCCTTTGGCCTTTATTGCCATTGGAAGCTTTTTGGCTTCTCGTCTAAGCAATCGCCTAGAAATTAAGCTAGTGATGGATGGTTGAGATTTTCCAATTGAGCTGTTCTTCTGATGTTAGGATGCTTTATATATATATGGGTTGGGTCCCCTAAATGGATGGTCTCGATCTGTTGATGAGAATTTTAATGTGTAACTAGCTAGCATGCGCTTGTATATAAATATATAATGGAGTATTGCAGACCATACTGTATGGTATACAATACCAATTATAGCATTACCACATTCAAATAATGTTCAAAAGTCTTTGATGCTTTAGAGGGAGGAGGAAGTCCAGGAGGGTGACGTTTACATTATATAGATTCTGGAATAAGAAAGACAAGGAGAAAAAACCTGGTCTTCTATTCTGGCATTTTTAATTCCTCCATTAAGGCAAATTTTAAACCACGACCCCTTTTAAAAGTAGTCATGGCTGTTCTAGTAACCATGTCTCAACTTTTCCAGCTATTATAATCTCTCTCTCTCTCTCTCTCTCTCTCTCTGTATAATATGCCATTACCATCCATAAAAGAGAAATACAAGCTAGCTGCAAGCTCATAAAACACAGAGAAAGAATGGGGAGAGCTCCTTGTTGTGACAAAGCCAACGTTAAGAAAGGACCATGGTCACCTGAAGAAGATGCCAAACTCAAGGCTTATATCGAACAGAACGGCACCGGCGGCAACTGGATAGCCTTGCCGCAGAAGATCGGTATGTACTACGAAAAACTTTAGCGCTAGCTCTTTTTCTGTTACTTTATTTGATCTTATTCTCTTTTTATCCAAGCAAAACGAACCAGGATTACTTACATATGTTCTTCTGTCCGTGTGGGATTTTGTTGGTTAATTTAGGCCTTAAACGATGTGGGAAAAGCTGCCGACTCAGATGGTTGAACTATCTCCGTCCAAACATCAAGCATGGAGGATTCTCTGAGGAAGAAGATAACATAATTTGCAGCCTCTACATAAGCATCGGAAGCAGGTACGTAAATTAATATTGATGAAAGAAAAAAAAATTGTATTGTAATGGGTTTCCATATCCTCAATCGATCTCGTCATGCCCTTCATTGGTTCCAAGCTAGGTTACAACATAACAATTTAGTTTGTTTGTGTGCATGAACAGGTGGTCTATTATCGCAGCACAACTACCCGGACGAACCGATAACGATATAAAGAACTATTGGAACACAAGGCTGAAGAAGAAACTTCTGGGTAAGCAGCGGAAGGAACAAACCGCTCGTAGAGTTAATAGCCTAAAGCAAGAGATGAAGAAAGGAAATGGTAATAACCTCATAGCGGTATCAGCAGCCGAAAGCAGCAACCAGCTGCTGAACCCTTACTGGCCAGATTTGCCTATGCCTGTATTCATGCCTTGTCAGAACCAAGATCCCCATCTGATCATCAGCGATAACGCATCCCTCAGGAAATTGCTAATCAATAAGCTTGGAGCAGGAGGAAGGTTTTCAGATGGAGATGGTCATCATCAACAACCAAGCGACGAGGGCATGAACTTTCAGTGCCCACTTGATATTCCCTCCACCCAACAACAGCTTTATGAGAATTCCATCAATTTGCTACCTTGTCATGATCAAGCTCCATCCCTAAGTAACAATACTACTTGTCAATGGACGGACGCCCAGAACCAGTATGGCATGGACGTGGCAAGCATGCACATTTTGCAAGGACTCAACAGTACTACTTTCCCAGTAGTGGAGCTCGATCAGATTGTCTATCATCATAACTCTCAAACTCAAAGATTAGAAGGCTTAGAATTTTACAATGGAGCTGGTGTCATGGTTAATGACAGCATTTGGACAAGCTCGGCGGAGAGCTCTAGCTGGGGTGATATAAACTCTCTGGTTTATCCTCATCTAGTTACCCACAACTACGAGAGTAGGGAGCAAGCGGTGCTACAACTACAAGAATGTCCTCTTGAGGAGTCAAGGTATATCGGTCCGCAGTAATCGCAGCACTGTACATGGATGGTGTAAATTTAATGTGTACCAGTAAGTACTAGGAGGTTGGTTGTTTCTCAAAAGAACCCTAATAAACTCATTCAGAGGTGGAGCTTCTTTTTTTTTTTTTCCCATTGAATTAATGGTACGTAGTTCTCATATTATTATTTTCTTTGTGGAATGTTGTTGTTCTCCAATCTGCTAGCAGCTAGCTACTGGCCGTGCAATGTGTTCTCATTAGGTTGAGTTTGGAAAGAGTATAAATTACAGTATATATATATACATACAAAAATATAAGGTTTTGCACTTTACATATTTATATTTATACTCCTTCCAAACTGAGCCTTACGGGTGGGTCTAAATTTCTTAAGCTCGATCAATGTCGAATATATAGTATATAGGGAAAAATTAGGAACATGAAAGAAAGCTAAACATCTGACAATGTTGACTGCAATTGATTCCACCTCAGAAATCAGAATCACTCCACTTTGAGCGAGGTGAGAGGTCCTCCTGCTCCTATTTGGGTGTAATATTGTATTTTTCGAGTGGAGTTTATCTCTGGGTGAAGAATGAAGATGATTGGGCGGAGCGATATATAGGAACAACTTTTGAGTATTTTTATCGTATTCTCTCACATCCACAGAGTCACAGACAGAAATGGTACGTGTTAATTTGTTGAACAGTTAACACATGGCATGGGTGGATGCATCATACATGTTGGTGTGCAGTGAGTGAGTTCCTCGGAACCACCCCCCCTCCCCCATCCGGCCATCCCCATGAAAAGGTAGAAAAAGGTGCTTTGACATTTTGGCTACAACTCGCTCGGCTCTAGCAAGTAGGGTATCCAAAAGTGGCTGCATTCTCTTATTGTTATTCCCATGTCTGCAGTGGCAATAGGAGCACTGAAAGCACATCTCATCAGTCACATCTCACGTAGTTCCAATCACAAGGGGAGAAACTCGAGCATGTGCGAAAACGATTTGCTGCATTCCCTTCCATTTTTCCGGTAAAAAAATAGGCCGGACACCTGATGGGCGTTAATTTTGTAGTTGCAGATGAAAACACAAGTGGTACTCTACTTACTTAGATTTAGATCATATCGTATCAAATCATAGCTAGCTAGCTCATCCCCTTTGGATTCCCTTCTTTCTTCGCGCCCTTTATTACTTTCCACATAACCGTCATCGCATTAATTACTGTGCAGCTGAAATTAGCTTATCGGCGGGAACGGATTTAATAGATTTGGATCCATGTCTCAAGTATCAACCATTAATTAGGTATATTATCAATGTTCTTTAATTCTGTTGATGCATGATTATTGATATATACCATCAACTATATATTATATCGGTCGTACTCCCGAGATTAGACCACCACTCTGTCATCCCAAAGCTAGCTTGTACTTTTTCTAATTGCAAACCATTAATATGCTGTATGTACAAGACCCAAAAGTTTGGAGATGCTGCGTTTTTGTTTTACAGGGAAATTAAAAGAGAAAAAGAAAAGAACGAATAAGACTGCTTGAGTTGAGATACAATTATATTCTTCCCATCCAAACCAAAACAAGTATATGAACCGAATACACTATTTAAGCCGCACTCCTCCCCATGGGCAACAAGCAAGTCGAACAATCGTTTATCTAGCTATTAGCTAGGCTATATATAAATTTGTTTCTTCCGAGTAGCTTGTAGCTTGGAATTCTTTATAATTCTTATATTAACTTCCGTCTATAGATCAGAGGGCTTCTACTTCTGAGAATAACTTGTGATCTTACTTACGCATCCTTTATCCGGCCTCCAGCTGCTTTCTTAATTACATAAACAAGAAAAAAAATTAGGAGTTGGTTAATTATTTTTTAATTTCTTTCTTCATGCTTAATATATAATTCTTCAACTTATCCGGGTACTAGAATTTCTTTTTAGGCTGCGTTTGGTAGAAGTGTAAACGAGAGCTGAGATAAATTTTGTACCCGAATTCGATTTTGCAAGCATTTGGTACCTCATTAATGGGTGTAAAAGTCCATTCTTGTTAGTATATTCATTAAAAATCAGTAGAAAGTTTACATAGATAAAATTGATGTACATCTTTACCTTCCTCTTCCTCTGTCCAACGATTACCTTGCGTCTCCTCTATCCAATGGCTGCATCTCTTTGTTCGATTGGAGAAGAGAGTGAACTAATGCGACTGCAACGACGTGTCAGAGTTCTGTCCAGAGAGTGAACCAGCTCCGGCATATCAGTGAGCAGTTAGCATATCAGAGTTCGGTCGAAGAAGAGAGTATCAGTGAGTGGTGAGCGGCGGTGGTGTATCAGAGTTCGGCCGAAGAAGAGAGTGAACCAACTCTGCCGTATCAGAGTTCGGTCCAGACCTAATTTCGGCGTATCAGAGTTCCAACAGCAGCGAGCAGTGTATCAGCACAAATCCTGCCAATGTACGCATTAAAGCATTGTGTAAGATTCACTGCATAAGCATTGCTTCACCTTTTACCATCCAGACCCAATTTCCGTTGAGACCCAGTTTGAAAATTTACACTATAAAAAACCAAACATGATTGATGTAAATTTTCAAAATCAACCGATCCCAATTTCCATCGATCACTAAAGCGGATTACATTTTTCCATAGTGTAAAATTTTAAAATCTGAATTGTCATTGATCGTTATTTGAGATTTGTGGTTTCCCTGGGTAGTGAAAGTTAACCGCCTTCCAAATATATTATTTCTCACTGTATTCACAATTAATTTTCTACGACTAGAGATCGGAGTTTCTTGTGTTCTATTTTCATGACTTGGAATCGACCTGTTACATTTGTAATCATGAGTAAATACGCACCATGGACCTGGGTTGGTGCCTCTTCTGGTAAATTGGAAACTATGGATTTAGCATCAGTTCAATTCACAGTCATGATTCATCCCCCACGGTGTGGGGTTAAAGAATTTTGAGCTGGGCTAATCAGTCATTTTCCCCAAAAAAAATCAAATAAACAAATTAAACAAAGTCTCTGAAATCAATGTAATCCATCACAAATTAAGCCAAAACTTTG
Organism: Nelumbo lutea; assembly: GCF_056320005.1. NCBI lineage: Eukaryota > Viridiplantae > Streptophyta > Magnoliopsida > Proteales > Nelumbonaceae > Nelumbo > Nelumbo lutea. The sequence goes on from NC_142688.1 coordinate 5,768,772, forward strand.
ACACTCTCTCTCAACTCCAATTCAGTCAAATTTGCAAAATCTTACTGCGATACTCATGATTGATTCAGTCTGACTACATGTTCAACAAGAACACATTTAGTTTAAAATAATTATATATGGTGGGTATATTATTGGTTCTTTGGATTCACCTGGATTACCAAAAATGACTTTAATTGTAAAAGTTTTTTTTTTTTCCTTCAAAAAATGACTTTGTAAAAGTTAGTATTCGTATGATGGGGCTTAAGTATTGTAAAATTTTATAAATGTAACTTTCAGATATGTTCTAAAAGAGGATTAACAAAAGCATCAAAACAAACAGAGGAAGTGATTGTTGAGACCAAGTCTTCTGCCTCGGCAAGTTAGAAATGAAAGTGAGGGGGAAATAAGTAGAAACTGTCTGCAAATAGGTAAAACATGTACAGAACCGGATAGCTAAAGTTCAAGGTCTAGAAGTCACCCAAGAAAAAAAATGGACCGAGTGTCTCTCTCTCTTTGTCTGACGTATAGAATAATGCCGTTGGATCTTCACATTCTGTATGAATGGAAGAAAAGAGTCGGTTTTAAAGGCATAAAAGCTTAGAGACAGATATGTATATATTTCAGAAAGCTAAACGGACTAGGTGGTCCGATGACTCCTATCATCCCAACAAACATAAACAAATATAAAGAAAAGGGGTGACTTTGTTTCTTTTACAATTCAAATTAACTACCTGGTCCTTCAGAATCCAACCCAAAATCTTCATGTTCTGATTTTGGATCATTGACAAAAATAAACCCTAATTCAAGAAAGTTAGTCACTAATGAAGGATAACAACTATCACGTCAGTGATGACAACAATGAAAAGAAAACCAAATCAATGACTATCTAGTTCACTAATCGTCCACTAATAACCATTAATTAATAATAATAAGTTACAAATTGTCTTAGGGTGCAAAGTGACAATCAGCTGGTTGGTAAGGTTTTCTATTGATTGTAATTGAGATTTGGGACCGAATCCCACCTGATCAAATTGGTGGGGGGTTATGGATTTGGGAAATTGACTACCACCCATTCTATATCTCTTAGGCCTCGTTCGTTTTTCGGTAAGTTATTTATCTGGGTAAATTTTTCTTGGGAAACACTTACCCGGATAATTGCATTTACCCATATTCTTTTATTTCGCATGTAAATAAAGCAACGGCCATTTTAGCCATAAAAATCCATTATTAAAAAGGGTATTTTTGTCCCATTCAAGTGTTGGCATCTTTCCCCTAGGTGGGGAAGTTATTTACCCACCAAGGAGATGGGTATCAGGAAAATAAACTTTCCCTCATCCCCACATAAATTTGAAAAGAAAAAATGAGATTCTTGGTCAATGGGATTCCCCCTCTCAAAATTTGAAAAAAGAATACCCCTTAAAGCAAAAATAAATAATAACAACGAGGTTCGATCCCGCTTTTGAAATATAGGACAGGTGGCATGTCAATGTGGACCCCATTGACCTCTACCCGCCACGAAAGCCCAGATTGAGAAACGCATCCTTTTGAGAAATACCATATTACCATGCATACAGCAAAGGTCTGCATTCCATAATGGGAACCACATTACATTAGCCTTCAGCCCCTTTTGAATAATGCAGCTGTTTTAATTTTTGTTCTCCCTCTTTCCAGATCTGTATTTTATATTATATAAATAAAATCCTCGTGCTTATATGCATGTGAGAGAAGAAAATAATATAAGAAGTTAAGTACAAAACTACAAATAACAATCCCTTAATTATTGTTGATGATTGAAAAGATTACACATCAATTGCTTAATTAACTAAATTAATTCCTATTCCTATGTATAAAAAGCGAGAAGCTGCGATGGGTATATCCCTTATCAAGAAGGAGCCCCAAGCAAAGCACCAAAACCTTTTGAATTAATTAAACTGGCCTATTAATACATTCTGTCAACTTGATGACCATAATAAACAGCCACTAATCTATAAATTATATAGAATAGAGTCAAGGGTGGCGAGTGCCTTAGCCCTGCCAACAGAAAACCGACGACCATATGCCCTACTTTTCCATTAATTCATCCCCGCACCACTAATCCAATATCACACCCTTTAATTACCTTTTCAATTAATTAATGACATTGGCACTCACTAAGATGAGAATTCTGTTTAATTAATTAGTTAATTAAATTTGTCCTGTCCTGTCCTTATTATTCCATATATTGAACAACTGGGATTACCAATAAAGATGATTGGCTATAATTATTAATGCATTTGTTAATTAATAATAATTGACGAAGAAGAATAGGAGTCGGTGGCTTTCGTTTGGTAGTGAAAAAGAAGGATAAAGGGATTAGGAAATCTAGTTTCATGGAATATTTAAGTTTCTATAGGTCATGTGTTTGGGTTTTATTATATTTGTTAACTATTGGGTTGTATATGTTATGTGAACATATCTCTGAGTTCTGATAATGTTGTGATGTGTGAAGATGAATTTAATCGGTCACGTCCCGACAATTGCACAAAGTATATAAAGTTATAAATAAGATCGTCTGTCCTTTTTGTTTCTTTCCACTTATCTTCTCCGGTGACTTGTGTGTGTGAAAGAGAGAGAGAACATTTTTCTTTTGTTTGCATGTCACGGGGAAGGAACATTAGACTTAGCTTGTATTCAAAATTCTAGGCTCAGTTTGGAAGGAGTATAAATGCAAATTTGTAGAGTGTAAAATTTTGTATTTTGTATTATTTTGTATGTATTTGTATTGTACAAACTTGAATTTGTACTCCTTCCAAACTGAGCCCTAGGAAATTAAGTCGATTTAGAAACACAAATAATTAGCTAGATTTGGTACCGTTTTTTGTCAGCAAACAACAGTACCGACTACTGAGCAAGCCAATATTCCCTACCATCCCAGAATTCGAAAATTATTGAGACTCGCCAGCTCAATTAGGAGATTGGAAACATCTCAGTGTGCATTGGAAATATTTTCTAAAGTTGTCAGTGGAAGATGTTTTCAATACACAGTTTAAATATGCTATAAAGTGTTTGTAGGGCACTTTCTATGAGGTGCAGGTGCGAATTCCTCAATTAAAGTCCATTTGGTTCATAGTTAGAATCAGAGTCAAAGTCAAAATCGAAATCAAAATTGATGGAGCGCAATCCAGTTGGTCCTAACTATCAACAATCTTGCCTCTGGCTGGAGCAGAAGGTGCCTGAAACGGGGAAGAAAGCGAGTATCTCCGGGGAGGGACCCGGTGAGAATGCTCCAAAGCTCAAGTTAGTATTCTCAAAGGCAAGATGATAAACCAGGTGGCATAAAGTTCACATACCTCGTTCTTGGGGGGGGGGGGGTAGAGAGTCTTTTATAACCACTTCGCGCACTCACTCCTAAGCTTCTGTCAAGTCGGGTATGATTACCTGCGCTTCTTCTAGTTTGGGTATGATTTCCTACGCTTCTGCCAGTTCGGGTGTCCTCACCTCTACTAAGGCAGAATCGCCACTGCTCTCTTTGTCGGAGCCATCTCTGTAACTGGAGATGGCGGTGGCAGGTGGTGGTGGCAGGTGGCCATTGAAGTGCGGCTATCAAGCGTTAGGTCCCAAGTCAATCAAGAGCGCCGCCTCTAGATACGGACTCCTTCGGTGTCAGGTACGGTGTGGTTGTTTAGTTCGGCGTCTCGGAGGCGAAGTGCTGGAATGGTGTGCGAGGTGAAGTCTTGAGTTCGGATAGAGATGTGGCCCGAACTACCATGGGGCGGGCCAGTTTGGGTTGTTGCCTTTTGTAAGGCTTGGGGTCTAAGGGGGAGCTCGTGCTCCTTGTGGGGAGTTCAGAACGCAGGTTCCTCTTTTCGGAGTTCGTGCCTTGGGCGTGCTGCTGTGCCGAGCTGTTACCTTTCCACGTGTTGAGTGGTTACAAGGTCGGGCCAAATCTTCCTTCATCAATTGCCCCCCACTCCTTGCGCTAAGGGACTTGCCCTGGCGCGGGGAGTTTGCGAGGTGGTGGGTGGATTTGTCCCGTACTCCAAACTGGTTGACTGCAAGCGCGAAGTGCGTGTTCGTCAGGATTTTTTCGAGTTTTTCGAGTGTCGAAAAGATGGGAAAATGCGTCAATCTGTCCATAAATGCTGACAGACGTGACAGCGTGCGCTTATTTCAAAAATTTGAAAAGCGCACCACTGGACGTGACGGTGGGCATCTTTTCAAATTAAAAAAATGTGCCGCTGCCGCCTTTAATGCGAGGAGACGTGCACTGGCGCTCTTTTCAGTTTTAAATGACGTGCGACCAATCACGTCTCGGTCTAAGGAGACGTGTGGTCAGCGTGACTACAGGCCATTGGATTGGCTTTGATCAGAGCCGTTGATTTTTGGCTACTGTGGGTATAAATAGTGGGGGACCCCAGTCGTCGTCATTATCCTACGTTTTGGCTTCTTGAGCTCGCGTCCAAGTTTCGGTTCGCATTCAAGCCTTCAGCTCGCGTTCAAGCCTTTAGCTTGTGTTCACGTTCCCATAGTTTGTTTTCTTTTTTCTGGGTGAGTACTTTCCTGGGATCCTTCTCCTTCCGATGTCTAGCTCGGATAGCTTAGACAGTTCAAGGGGGTCAGATGCAGGTTCTACGAACCGAGTTGCATCCCCCGACAGTCCTAGTAAACCAAAGGTAGAACTCGAGGAAGGGTTCGAACCAATAGGCCGAGTCGCCTCGGGTGGTTTGGCGTCCTCCTCCCGTCGAGGTTGGACATTGGACAAGTTTGGGCCTTCGACCATGATGCCTGAGGGGCTCCACTCCCTTATTACCCAGTTCAACTTGCCTGGGAGTATACCTATTTTATACCTTCGAGCAGTTTCCCTTGGGAACACGGTCCTGATGAGATCGTGATATTCCAGGAGTAGCTCGCTGCTGGTTTGCACCTGCCTTTCCACCCTCTTATAGTCGAGGTCATGAACCACTTCGGCATTACTATCGGCTAGGTTCACCCAAATTCTATTCGTAACTTGGTGGGGGCAATCTCCCAATTTTGCGAATAGATTTTGCCCTTAGACTTAGAGATTTTTTCTTCCATTCTGATGCTTAAGAAGCAAGTGGGTCCCCTTCTCGGGTGTAGGCGGGTGTATTACTTGTCTCCTCGCCCGGGTTTTAAGCTTTTACACGATCTTTCCAACATGGTCTCGGCGTGGAAACGGGACTACATCGGGGTGCGAAGTGCATTGGGGTGGTCGTTCCAAACCAGGTGGGGGGTGGCTACCCCTGATGCCGGTGTTACGCTTGACAAGGAGACGGAGAAGCGCCTCCGGAAATGGGCACGGCTTGGGCTAAAATGCCACCAGTATCTGATGGAGGCCAAGCTCATCACGGCCGGTCTGAGTTCGAGTAGGTTCCTTAGAGGCTGTCTTTTGTTTTTGCTCTGTTCTTTTGTTTCCTCTGATGTCGAGCTCTTTTGCAGGTGTGATGGACTCAGAGAAGACTCGTGGTGGGAACCTGTTTCATGCCATGAAGAGGAGGAAGCGAGTCGCCAAACAGACTCGTGCCGAGCTGCCCCGAGACGCAAAGCCCGATGCACCAGACTTCCTGTCAGTGGATCCGCCCATGGAGCCTGAGATGGCCCCTCCAATGCAAGAAGCGGCAGGGGCCCCTTATGCTGAGGCTACTTACACGGGGGCTCCCGCTTACTCTAGGTCTGCTTATACGCGAGCTGGGCCCTCAGGCTTGGGAAACCAAGGTGAGTTCAGGAGCATGTTGTCACCGAACCACACTCTTCAGAAGAGTAGGGAGGCCATTTATCTTGAGGAGGTCGCAGCATGGGTCGAGCTTCCTTTGAACCAAGTGGCTTGTCGTGCTGCCACTCACGCCATTGTGGTAAGTCAGTGATTTCCTATCGAGCTCTTTGCTTTTCTTTCTTGTTATCGTTCTTTTGATCATTTGTTATTTTTCCTTTTGGTAGGTGAATTCTTCTATCTACGCCTTGGCGGCCCAAGTGAAAAGGAGCTCGAGGCAGGCGCGAACTACCGAAGAGGCTTCCCATGCTGCCGAGGCGACTACCCGAGCTGCTGAGGCGGCTTCGCGCGCTGCTGAGGCAGCTTCTCGCGCTGCACAGGCCAGGCTAGCGAGATCTCAGAGAGATATCGAGGCCATGGGAGTTGTGGTGAAGCACATGGCGGACCTGAGGCTGGACTTGCAGCATCAAGTTTAATACCTTCAAGATGATATTAGGGAGAGGACGGAGATCTTTTCTCAGGGCATCGAGGATGCCAAGAAGAAGACCGTCGATGAATATATCACCTTGCTGCGCTTTGATGACCTAATGGTGGGCTTGTATAGACGGGGCTTTAAACTGAGCCGGTGGATGATCCGGAATACGTACCCTGAGCTTGATATTAGTGCCATAACCACTTCGCGCATTACTCAGGAGATGGCCAATGCTGCTGACGATGAGCCGGATTCTGAGGACGAGGTGGGACCTTCGGGTGTCGTCGAAGTGCCTTCTGATGGTGAAGAAGTGCCTCCGGGCCTGTGAGCTCGCTTTTTTTTTTCTTTTTTTGGGAATGTAAACAAAGTATCTTGCAATGGAATGCTCTTCTTTTGGTTAAGTGTTGTTGTCACTCTTTCTTCCGAACTGACCATATTGCCGAACTGACCATATATCGATGCCCCTATTAGTTCGTTGTTGGCACTTTGCCCATGCCGAGGTCCTTGGCATCCTAGCCCTTAGGATTTGGTAGCTGTTTGTTTTCGCTCTTTCTTCCGAACTGACCATATTGCTGAACTGACCATATGTTGATGCACCTATCAGTTCGTCGTTGGCACTTTGCTTGGTACTCCACTTCGCTTGGTGATCTATAGGAAGTATCGTTTCAAGTTAGCGGCATTCCAAGCTCGAGGTACTTGTTTGCCCTCTAAGGTTTCGAGCTCGTATGCCCCCCCGAGCGCACTCTTTACTCGGTAGGGCCCTTTCCAATTTGGTCCAATTTTGCCCACGCCGGGCTCGGTGCCATGATCTTACGGAGGACCAGGTCGCCGAGGTGGAAGTTCCGCTTTTTTACTCTGGCTTTGTAGTACCAAGCTACTCTTTGCTAGTAAGCTATGGTCTGGATGTATGCAAGGTCTCTTACCTCATCAAGTAGATCGAGGTTGGTACGTAACTCATCTCCGTTTGACTGATGGTCGTATGCTTCTAGTCGCAGTGTAGGTATTTCGATCTCCATCGGGATTACCGCTTCGGTGTTGTAGGTGAGGTTAGTGGGGGTTTCTCCCGTGGCGGTTTTTTTCGTAGTTTGGTGAGCCCATAGAACACTTGGTAGCTTGTCTGCCCACAACCCTTTAGCTCGGTCTAGTCGCGCTTTCAGTCCGTGGAGGATAGCTCTGTTCATTACTTATGTTTGACCGTTTGCCTACGGGTGTGTGACCGAGGTAACCCGAAGCGACATACTATGTTCTTCCAAAAGAAGTTTTGTACGTTTCGGGCTGTAACTGTTGCCAGAAGTTCGGCTTCTATCCATTTCGTAAAGTAATCTACCGCCACCACTAGGAACTTCCTCCCGCCTGTTGCTGGCGGGAATGGCCCCAGGAGGTCGATGCCCTATTGCACAAAGGGCCATGGACTGGTGAGGTACTTGAGGTCGGTGGCAGGCTGATGGTGGATATTGGCATGCTTCTGACACTTGTCGCATTTTCTGACGAGCTCGACGACCTTTGCCTTCATCGTTGGCCAGTAGTACCCTTGTCGAAGTGCCTTTTGGACGAGGGCCCTGCCTCCCAAGTGTCCGCCGCATAGACTTTCATGAGTGTCATGGAGTACGAGCTCAGCTTCAGCAGGTCGCAAGCAGTGCAGGTAGAGGAGCGTGTAGGACCATCGGTACAATTGTTCATCTATTATGACGTATTTGGTTGCCTGACGCTGCACTCTCCTGGCTGCATTGCGGTCCAGGGGAGGGTTCCATCTATCAAGAAGCCCGCGAGTGGGTCGATCTAGCTCGACTCTACTTCAAGGACGGGAGTGACCTCCTCTGCCCAACCAAGAATGCTAGGTCGAGGCAAGTCCTCTATGTACATGGTTCTCATGGTGTTGTGACTCGTGCTGGCTAACCGGGACAGGGCGTTGGCCTCAGTGTTCTCTGACCTCGAGATTTGCTTGATGAAGTGTGACTGGAAGTTGAGCAAAGCCTCCTTTACTTTTGTCAAGTAGGCGATAAGAGTCAGCTCGCATGCTTCGTATTCGCCCGTGACCTGGTTGACCACAAGCTAGGAATCGCTGCAGATAACTTTGTGTTTTGCTCTTACCTTTTGTGCTAGGTTCAGCCTGGCTATCAATGTCTCATACTTCGCCTCGTTGTTGGATGCTGCGAACTCAAAGCGTAGTGCATATTCCAATTTTGTACTGCTCGGGTTGGTTCGAAGAGCCATCTACGTGAAGGATCCAGGGCTCCTCATCCCAGTTCGCGTTTGTCCTAATTAGGAGAGATGTTGCACTGGTTGCTACTTCACAAGGTTCCGACTCTATTGGCTTGGGAGCTCTGGGCTCACCCGAACTGGGGATCTCGGGCTCAACCGGCCTAGGGACTTCGAGGCTGAATGTGCACTCAGCGATAAAATCTGCCAAGGCTTGGGCCATAATAGTAGTTCGTGGCTTATACTGAAGGACGTACTCGTTGAGCTCGATGGCTCACTTCGTTAGCCGACCGGAAACCTCAGGCTTGAGTAAAACTTGCCTTAGTGGTTTTTCAGTCAAGACGATGATAGTGTGAACTTGGAAATATGAGCGGAGTTTCTGAGCTGCGATTACCAGTGCGTACGTTAGCTTTTCTATCTGCGGGTATCTCGTCTCTACTCCCTGCAGAATTTTACTAACATAATAGATGGGCCGCTGGACCCGATCTACTTCTTTTATTAGTACAGAACTGATCACCTCGTCGCTTGCCGAGAGGTACAGTTCTAAGACCTCGCCTTCCTCGGGCCTGGCTAAGATCGACACACTAGCGAGGTAGCCTTTTAGCTCATCGAACGCGAGCTGGCAGTCTCGGGTCCGTTCGAACCCTTTGCCTTTGATTGCCTTAAAGAAAGGCAGACAGCGGTTTGCCGATTTGGACATGAAGCGGCTCAGAGCGGCTATGCGGCCATTTAGCCTATGAACCTCTTTTACTTTTCGGGGTGGTCTCATATCTAGGATGGATTTTATCTTGTCTGGGTTGGCCTCAATACCATGCCGGTTGACAATGTACCCTAGGAACTTACCCGAGGTGACACCGATGACACATTTGTTTGGGTTTAGTTTCATGCTAAATCGACGCAGAATTTGGAAGGCAGAACCTAAGTCTTGTATTAATTCCTGTGAAAATTGTGTCTTGACGACCATGTCGTCTACATAACATTCTATTTTCGTGCCAATTAAGGGTCGAAATAGCTTATTCACAAGTCTTTGGAAGGTTGCCCCAGCGTTCTTCAGCCCGAAGGGCATGACCTTGTAGCAGTACAGGCCGAACTCGGTTATGAAACTGGTTTTTTCCTCATCGGACTGGTCCATCCTGATTTGGTTGTAGCTTGAGTAGGCGTCCAAGAAGCTTAGCAACTCATGTCTCGAGGTTGCGTCCACTAGGCGGTCAATTATGGGGAGGGGGAAGCAATCTTTTAGGCAGGCTCGGTTCAGGTCGGTGTAGTCGGCGCACATGCGCTACTTGTCATTTGCCTTTTTCACCAGCACTGGGTTGGCTACCCAACTCCGGTAATGAACTTTCCTTATGAAGTTCGCTGCAAGGAGTTTCTCGACGTCCTCGTCGACCGCCCTCCAACGCTCCGGGGCTAAGTTGCGTTTCTTTTGTCTAATGGGTCTGACTACAGGGTCAATATTAAGCTTGTGAGTTATAAGGCTAATGTCAATACTGGGCATATCGGCCGCAAACCATGCAAAAATGTCTAAATTTTGAAGTAAGAAACTCACCAGATCAATTCATAGAGGCTCCTTGATGGAAGCACCGATCTGTAGTGTTCGGGTCGGGTCTGTAATCGAAGTTGGGATTGCATCTGTTTCCTCTGTGGGCAAAGCTCGTTCCTCGCCCTGCTCCGTAGGCCGCTCCAGTTTGAGGTCGTTGGCTGCCTTGGTTTTTCCCTTCAGAGCGGCAACATAACACTTGCGGGACTCAAGCTGGTCGCCCCGCGCTACCCCCACACCGAAGTCTATGGGGAACTTTATTGCCAAATAGTAGGTGGAGACCACTGCCCATAGGACATGCGTGATTGGCCGCCCTATTATGGCATTGTATGGGGAGGGGGTCGCGACCACTAGGAAATCGTGGTTGAGTCTGACCGCACAAGGCTATGCGCTGACTTCCATAGGTACTGTTATTTTCCCAAGGGGCTTGACTTCCTCTCCGCTGAAGCCCACCAGAGGAGTGTTCACGGGCTTCAACTTGCTCCTCTACAACTGAAGCTGGTCAAATGCCAACTTGAAGAGGATGTCTACCGAACAACCTGAATCCACAAGCACGTGCCTGACTTCAAAGTCGTTGATCCTTAGTTTTATGACAAGCGCGTCATCGTGGGGGTAGTGGACACCTCGCGCATCATCTTACATGAAGAAGATTGGTTCTTCTGCCTTCGACCTCTTTGGAGGGTTTTGTTCTTCTCGGGCCACTTCGCGAACTGACATCTGGGCCGTTGTCGAAGTACAACCTGCTACCACTGAACCTCCCACTATTACGTGGATGGTTCCCTGAACTGGCCTCTCTTCTAGAGGCTGTCTTTGCGATGGTTCGGTTGGCCTGCTGCTGGATTCAGGGGCATCTCTTCCGTGCTCCCCTTGTTGACCTGTCTTATTATTATTATTATTATTATTATTATTATTATTATTATTATTATTATGTACAAAATTTCTCAAGTGCCTGCGACGGATGAGTCCCTCTATCTCGTCCCGAATATTATTACACTGTTCGGTACTATGACCGTGATCTCTATGGAAACTACAGTACAAATTTTTATTTCTCTCGTTTGGGTTCCCTTTTAGGCCAGGTGGCCATTTTACGTATGGGGCGTCTTTGATCATCATCAAGATCTCAGTCTGCCTCGTGTTTAAGGGTGTGTAGTTCGTCTGAGTTGCTAAGGGAGCTCGGGATGGCTGGCTTGGCTTCGCTTCCTGGGATGGGTTTTTTCTTCTGTCATCTGGGTTGGAGGGCTCGCCTTCTCTTTTCCTTTTCTCAACCCTGCCTTCGGTCCTTTGGCTGATCTCTTCCTCTGTTCTCATGAACTTATCCGCGAGCTTGAGGAACTCGGCCACGGTCGCGGGCTGGCTGGCTACCATGTGCCATTTGAACTCCTTGTGTGTTACTCCTCTCTTGGCCGCCGTGAGTTGTACTGCGGGGTCCAGTCGCAGTATTTGTAAGCACGCGTAGTTGAACTGCTTGATGTAGCCCTGGATGGACTCTCTTTCCCTCTGGACTACTCCGAAGATGCTTTCCTCGGTTCTGGGGCATCGCTTGCTGGTAACGAAGTGTGCGGTGAAGATCTGCACAAACTGGGTCCAGCTTCTTATTGACCCCGGGGCCAGGTTCCTGTACCAGGTGCGGGCCACCCCCTGAAGGTGGTGGTGAAGGCCACGCACATGTACGACTCACTAGCCCTTGCTAGGTGCATTTGAGTTTGGAAGGCATCGACGTGGTTGTTGGGGTTGAAGGACCCATCATACTTGTCTAAATGGGGGAGTTTGAAGTCTTTGGGCATGGGGACTGCAAGGAGTTCTGATGAGAGGGGGGAAGAAACTGAGAGAATAAGGGCAGCTTTTACCTCGTCCGAGCTTGTTTCTTCTTTGCCTCTAAGCTCGGGCAGGACACGGGTGGCAGTTCAGCGACTTTGCTGGCGCCTTCGTTGCTGAGTGGTCATGGTACTGGCGCTACTGGCTTTTGTGTTGCCGAGCTCGATGGGCCTGGAATGTTTGTAGTCCGCTGCTAGGATGCTGAATCGATTCTCTGTGAGAGGGAGCTCAGGCTTGGAGCGCCGAGGTGCTGACTTTGCGGGCGAGGTTCCTGACCCGCCTGCGAACTGAGAGGCGGGGGTGGTTTTTCTTTCCCTTCGGCCCAGGGATGAGGCATGGCTGTTAGGGGGGTTTTGAAGTTGGGAGGCTTCTCCTCGGTGACGGCCTCCACCCTGAGGGAAAGCCTTAACCGGATTTGGAGCAGGGTGCCAGGGTGGAAGCTGTCGTTGGTTCATAGGTAGTTGGGGGAACTGCTACTGATAGTGATATTGAGAGAGATGGTGCAGTACTTGGTGCTGCTGGAGCTAATGCTGCTGGAACTACTGCATTTGGGCTTGCATTGCCCGCATGCACTGCACCAGGTCGTCAAACTGGCTCTGGCTAGTTGCCAGGGGGACAACAGTTGGTTTGGTAAAGGTTGTCTCAACAGGGAGAGGAAGGGGGACGTTCACGTCGGGTAGGTTCACCGGCGCCACTGTTCGTGGCGCATTCAGGCTGGGGATCCCATCCACTGGAAGGGGGATGGTGAACTGTCCGATGCACACCACGGGGGCTTGAAGTTGTTCCCCTGGGGCGTTCATCTCTATGCTATGTTCGACATTGCTGGAAGAGGCCATGAGTGTTGGGGTTTCTTGGAAAAGGAGAGGTTATGAGAGTTTTAGAGGGAGGCTTTTAGAAGCGTTTTCCCATAGACGGCGCCAATTGATGGAGCGCAATTTGGTTGGTCCTAGCTATCAATGATCTTGCCTCTGGCTGGAGCAGAAGGTGCCTGAAACAGGGAAGAAAGTGAGTATCTCTGGGGAGGGACCCGGTGAGAATGCTCCGAAGCTCAAGTTAGTATTCTCAAAGGCAAGATGATAAACCAGATGGCGCAAAGTTCACATGCCTCGTTCTTGGGGAGGTAGAGAGCCTTTTATAACCACTTTGCTTACTCACTCCTAAACTTCTGTCAGGTCGGGTATGATTACCTGCGCTTCTGCCAGTTCGGGTATGATTTCCTGCGCTTCTGCCAGTTTGGGTATGATTACCTGCGCTTCTGCCAGTTCGGGTGTCCTCACCTCTGCTAGGGAAGAACCACCACCGCTCTCTTTGTCGAAGCCGTCTTTGTAACTGGAGATGGCAGTGGCAGGTGGTTGTTGAAGTGCGACTGTCAAGCGTCAGGTCCCAAGTCAGTTAGGTGCGTCGCCTCTAGATACGGACTCCTTCGGTGTTAGGTACGATGCGGTAGTTTAGTTCGGCATCCCGGAGGTGAAGTGCTGGAGTGGTGTGCGAGGTGAAGTCTTGAGTTCGGATAGAGATGTGGCCCGAACTGCCATGGGGTGGGCCAGTTCGGGTTGTTGCCTTTTGTAAGGCTCGGGGTCCAAGGAGGAGCTCGTGCTGCTTGCGGGGAGTTCGGACCGCAGGTTCCTTTTTTCGGAGTTCACGCCTTGGGCGTGCTACTGTGCCGAGCTGTTACCTTTCCACGTGTTGAGTGGTTACGAGGTCGGACCAAATCTTCCTTCATCATCAGAAATGATCTATTTTTATAATTTATTTGGTTAAGACGGAAATCAACATAGAAGTTGGAATCAACTGTAATGAGATTCATTCCCAAAAAAGGGGGAGGGAGTAGTCATTCTCTTAAATGGAGGAATGACATTCCATCAGGATTGGGAAGGAGATACTAATGGCCCATTCTGATTCCGACTCCAGACCCTATTCCGCTGAATCAAACAGGCCCTTAGCTTGACCATTTTAGAGATATTGATAATATTTATTTCATTATGATTAGAAATTTAGATTTAGAGTGTATTATCATTACAAGTTTTTCAATACCCCCTTACTGTATTACGATAGAGTAGGTATTCAATAACACGAGTTATTGGAGAGTAAAGACAATAAATTAAAACTTAAAATCTCTACATATTAGAAACAAAAAAAAAAAGAAACTAAACATAATGTTGAAGGCTCAGTTTGGAAAAATACAAAAGTGTTGATTGCAAAACTTTATATATAATATTTCTAAACCGTTGTGTTTGCACTGTGTATATTTGTATATATACTTTTTTCAAATATGTTCAATTTGGGAGAGTATAAATATAAATATATACAACGTAAAATCTTAAATACGGTATTTATAAGTATATATATATATATATATATATATATATATATATTTGTATTAGAACTCTTCATAAAAATGGTTGAAGAAAAACAAATATACTCTTTTCACTTTAATTTAGTGCAAAAAAGAAAAAAAATGCATTCTTATCAAACACCTGCAAATTTGCAGGTGCTGCATTTGCTTTGTTTCTACATTTACATTTACCTTCATAGTGCAAATTCGCTTTGATTCAGCATTTGTACTCTTACCAAACACAGCCTATGAAATTGAGGAAAGGAACTAGATGGTTGCCAAGGTCGATGGAAAAGTAAGAGGAAAGAGCTTGAGATTGGTGTTTTGATGACAAGGGTGCATGGTATTTCTTTTAAGACAAAAAAGGTAACTCTATTCATATAGAAAATGTTACATGTGGGGAGTGTTTGGAGTTATAGTGTAAGTTGATCTGCCCCTTATAGGATATGTAAGCAAAAAGATGGGCTGTCTGATTATATTGTCTTAAGATATGTACAAAATATATAGATTCAAATGAGTCTATTAGTCATCTCAGATGACTTATATGCAGCTGCTCGAACCAGTGAGTTACTCGGTCTATATTTGCAAAATCTACTAGGGCAGCATTATCTGAATGTACCAAAAGATGTGTTGTGCCATTAGAGAGGGCCACATGTAATCCTCTTAACAAGGCTCAAATTTCAGCATCATAGCTGGTGAGAGCCCAAGAAGGCCTATCTTCTGCAATTGTATATTGTTCGATGGTGTGTTGGAGGATGAAACCTTGTCCTGCATTACCTGAATCTAGATCAAAAGAGCCATCAATAAACAACGAGAGAATATTATTGAAACATAACAGTTGAAGACGAGGTTGCGTTGGCTGAGATGATGGGTATTCCAATTGGAAATTCAGTGCTGAATTTACCACTTGCAGAGGTTCTTGGTTGATATTCTCAAATAGCTGCTTATTTCTTGTTTCCCATATATAATAAATGATTAAAGTGAATTTACTGAGACTCAGTAGAGCTTGTTGCTTGCCCAGATTTGTAGTTAAAAAAGTAAACCAGTTCATGATGATAGTATGCATGGGATGTTAAGATATGGAGGAAGGGTTCAAACCAATCTGGGCTCCACACCATACAGCCCGCGTGAACAGGCATTGAAAGAATAGGTGGTACATCGCTTCTTCTTGAAGCTTACAGAAGACACAAAGCCAATCTGGCTCACTCAACCATATTGAACACTTACTTTTTGTAAGTAAACCATCCCAAGGAGTCTTCCAAAGGAAGACTTGAAAATTGAATGGTACCTTGTGCTTCCATATTAGCTTCTAGTTGAAATAGGTGCTCGATTTTGATGCCCCCAATGAGGATAGGAAATGATAAACTGGTTTAACTGAGTAAATACCTGAAGCGTTGTATTTCCATATTAGTAGGTCAGTGGATTGACTTGGCTTCGGAGTCACTATAAGAACATGTTGGATGGTGGAAGCTTGAAACACCTGTTGTAACTTTGAGAGGTTTCAAGAACCTAAACTTTTAGGTCAGGCCCTTGAAGTTGAAGGGCTGATGTATTCAGAAGTGGTATGTGACCTGGTAATGATGGAATCCAAGGGTCTGAAATTGTTGAGACTTCCGTGCCATCCTTGATTGACTACAACATGTTTGAGTGTAGCATTAGTAACATCTGATGGGCTTGTTGCCACCATTTGTAAACTACGTTCACCTTTTTTTTATTTTTTGCAGCAGACAAGGATTTGTGAGGGAAGTACTTGGACTTTGTTTGCACACTCCAAAGCTCTTGTCTATCTGTTAACAATCTCCAGACTTGTTTATCAAACATTGCTTGATTCATAATACCATATGACCTAAAGCCTAGACCTCCTTGGTTTTTGAGCTGACATAATTTACTCCAAGGAATAGTGTGTTTGGAAGCTTTATAAGAATCACCCCACCAAAAGGTTCTGGCCATTTTGTCGAGTTTGGAGGTTGTTGACTTTGGGAAAGTCAATGTTGACATGGAGTAGGTAGGTATAGCTTGTAGGACCAATTTGACTAAAGTAGTTCTACCGACTTGTGATAATAGTTTGGAACTCTAAGAAGTTATTTTTTAGTACATTCTATCAATAACCTCTTTGTGGAAACAACAGAGGCGGGCGTTTGTTCCCACTTGAACGCAAGGTACTTGGTGCCTATTAATGACTTTTTGACTTGAAGAATATGAGAGAAAAACTTACGATGCTGGCGGGGAACATTCCTACTGAAATAGATGCTTGACTTGGAGTAGTTTATTTTTTGGCCAGACATGGATTCAAAAGTTTGGAGGATATTGACGAATCAGTTTTGCAGAAGAGAGTGCAATAATCTGCAAAAAGGAGATGAGTACTTGGGGTACCCTTTCGATAATTTTGACTCTATCGATCTACCCTGAGATAGAATCTTGGCTTAGCAGTTGGGTAAGAATTTCCATGCCTATAATAAATAGATATGGGAAGATGGGATTACCTTTTTGGACTCCACGATTCAGTTTGAAGTGATCATGGGATTCATCTACAATTTTGATTGAGAAAGTAACGGTGGATATGCATTGATGTACCATGTTACACCATTTCATGGGAAATTCCATCTTTTGAAGAACATGAAATAAGAACAACCACCCCATTCTATCAAATGCATTGGGCATGTCCAATTTAAGGGCAATGAAACCCTTTCCTTTTGTTGGAGTTTCAATTTGTGTAGAATCTCTTTTACCAATAGGATACTATTTGAGATTTGCCTTCCTTTGAGAAACCTTGACTGGAAAGGAAATATCAGTTCTTGGAGAGCAGGCTGGAGACAAAGAGCCATCCATTTGGTTACTATTTTATAAAGTACATTGCATAGACTGATGGGACGGTAACTTGAAGTATCCACTGGCTGATTGTTTTTGAGCACAAAGACCAAATTTGTATTGTTAATTTCCTTCAGCATGAACTCTGTGTTGAAGAATTTCAGTACCATATCAAAGATATCTGTTCCAATAAGATCTTAGAAGTGTTGGTAGAAATATGGGGTAAACCCATTAGGTCTAGGGGCTTTGTGTGGGTGCAACTGTTTGACTACTGCAAGTAGTTCTTCAAATGTAGGTGGAAGTAGCAAAGAGTCCCACTTTGATGGGGATAAGGTAGGAAGTAAAATATCAGAAATATGTTTGGATCAAAAGCCTCTTGTTGGCCTT
The DNA here is from genome assembly GCF_056320005.1 of Nelumbo lutea. Taxonomy (NCBI): domain Eukaryota; kingdom Viridiplantae; phylum Streptophyta; class Magnoliopsida; order Proteales; family Nelumbonaceae; genus Nelumbo; species Nelumbo lutea. Next base: position 5,786,011 of record NC_142688.1, read on the forward strand.
CGATATCTAAAATTGATTGTTTAGATGATTGAACAATGGAGACACAATTTGATGTCTAAGAGCCGTCTAAAGTTTTTAACAGTCTATATTGCTTTTTGTGTTTTTGAGATTTCCCCTCCTATAGCCACAACTAACGTGATTTAACTCTCCACAATTGTTTTTGTTTTAAGAGCCAATAATGGTATTGCTTTGTGAGAGATTGGAGTTATTTTTGGAGCTTGTTGTTTGTGGCATTCATTTGTAGAGATGAAATTTGGTCAAAGAATTTGTGGATGTGATTTTGTATTTGACCAAACTGGATTTTATTCCAGGATTTGAGGGCGGATTTGTAGGACTTCAGCTTAGTAATGATTTGGTGAGAGAGATCCTTGTATTTATTGGCTCGAGGAATCAAAGACAATTTGCTTATATTGGGGTGATCTGCCTAGAAGTGCAAGAAGTGAAAATAGGGCTTCCTTTGGGGTGGAGCTGGTGCAGTGTTAATTGAGATAGCACCATGGTCTGAGGTAGTTATTGGGAAATGCCGAAGCAGGGAGTTTGGAAATAGCTGATACCAAGATGGGACAATTAAATCTCTATTCAGTCTTTCCAAGACTTCTGCTACACCCTATTGACCATTAGTCCATGTGAAATGAGGCCCAACAAAATCGAAGTCAATAGGTTGTAGTTATTTATGAAGTTTTGCATATGCTTGGAGAGAAAAGGCTTAGTATTCCTAAAGGACCTATGGTCATCTAATTTATAGATATTATTGATATCACGCATTAGAAGCTATGGTAAATTAATATTTGCTTGCAGTTTTTCTGCTACACCCTGTTGACCATTAGTCCATGTGAAAGGAGGCCCAACAAAATCGAAGTCAATCAGGTTGTAGTTATTTATGAAGTTTTGCATATGTTTGGAGAGAAAAGGCTTAGTATTCCTAAAGGATCTATTGTCATCTAATTTATAGATATCATTGATATCACCCATTAGAAGCTATGGTAAATTAATATTTGTCATCTAATTGCGCAGGTGATGAACAGGATGGGCATAGAACAGTAACAGTTGCCACGTGTTATCCGGAGGATAATTTACTATTTCTAACTAAATCATGACTGTCCACTTGAAGGATATTTACATTTATAGAATTTAGCCAGGAACAAAGAATACCTCCATATTGCGCAGAAGCTTCGTGAAGGACAAACTGGGTAAATCCCAGCTTCCTAGCCAGGGAGGAGCTTTTATTTGAGGAGAGTTTCGTTTGTGATAGGAATAATAGATCTGGCTTTTCTTGTTTACGCAATTTTGTAAGATCTCTGATATATATATATTTTTTGGTCATTAGCCCCCGGATGTTCGATGAAATGAGTTTCACAATGCTAAGCAGATAAGAATATAGAAAATATGATGAGAGTTGTAATATAAGAATGACAATGAAAATAATAAATTGTACCTGTTGCAGGTGGTATACAATGCCTTTTTGGGGATATGGAGAAATGCTCTAAACAAAGGAAAAGACTTGTGTTTCAGACTGTGGAGGTGGGATCTGATGATCTTTCAACTTTTTGGTTGGCTCATATCTTGTTGACTAAAAAGGAAAGGCTTTTTAAGAACTCAAAATAGACGATAAATCCAAAAAAAAAAAAGCATTAGAATATCTCACTGTGCTGCTTATTAATTTGTTCCTTTTTTTCTGCTTATTAATTTTATTTCTGTAAATATCACAGTGCAGCAAGCAGCATTTGTCTCACGTGTTGGATACTCTTTGGTTGTGGAATAGAAACCTAGGGCCATTTATTGATATATAATATACATATATATATATATATATATATATATATTATTTTAGAGTAAATTATAAAGACCCCTCCCTATTATTGTACTTTGTTTTGCAACAAAGACCCCATGTACTATCACTGCCAGACAAAGACCCTTTTGGTTAGTCTTCTGTCTAAAAATGTCGTTACAATATATTTTAATCCCCATATTACCTTTGTAATAACTATTTGGACAAGAAAAACACTATTCGTCTTTCTCTATCTCACAAAACACTAATAGCAGCGGCGGACCGGCGATAATCCCCTCTACCACCTCAGATTCTTTCACATTTTTATCTCTCTCCCCTGATCTCTCTTCTTTCCATTCCCCTTAACAACCTCGGGATTGAACTCATTTAATTTAATCCTGCTCCGTTTCACTTACGGTATTCTTATCCGTAAGTGATTGATTCAGATGGATTGAGAGAAAGAGAGAGAGAGGTGTTTCACTATTTGAATTAATTTTGAAGTGATTTTCAAATAACTCAAGCCCCAGTCGTGATTCAAAAGTCGAAACGATGTTTTCTGAAAACAATGCAGTCTCATCCAAAACAATTTTATCCATGGCTGCCTCTCTGGCTCCCACAAAACTCAAGACTACATCTTCTTACCCCTCTGCTACTCGTTTCCAAGCACTGCTTCATTATTTTATATTTCAAATACTAATGGATCGAGCCCGGGAATTAGATTCCCTGTCCCTAGAAATTTTACAGTTTCACTAGAGAGAGAGAGAGACGGAGAAAGAGAGAATAGTTTTGTAAGACTGCTGAAGTGAAGGGTTCTCTCTTTTATCCTTATGCCTGAACTGGAAGAAAGTTGCAGGTAGATTCTGTAATATTTTGGTTTGTTTGATGATGGATCTTTTATGATGTACTCTTGTTTATCATCTTTGCTTCTGCATCATGGGGACCAAGTAGGGAAACCATTGGTCATTTCTTTGTTCCTTGAACTAGATTTCCGCGAACTTGTGACCTTCATCCTTACGTCAACTTGAGTCTTTGAGATGTGGATGTAGAGGAAGAGTATCGGGTTGGTCATTAGTGTGTGCCCCATTTGGGAAATGTGCTTTATTTTTGTTTCTCCACTCGGATCTTCTTCCGTGGCTGAAAAAGTTTTTGGCTTTGAACTTTTGAATCTGAGAGGCCCACAAGCTATCTGCAGTTCCAACTAAGCCTCTGACCATCAGGACATCAAGTTCCTGCAGCAGCCAATCGAGTAGTAAGAAATCTCTCCCTGCGTCTCCTTTCGATTTGCTTTCACCATGCATAAAGAGCTCAATTGAATCATCCATCCCCATTGAATTCCCATCCCTCATCTCCCCACCATCATCAGCATTCGTTTCAGCTTTACAATCACCTTACATATCTCCAAGGGCCTTGCTTCCACCACCCCCAGAAAACACGACTCCATCTACTACACCAGAAAAAGTGATTCCATCTACTACGCCAGAAAACCCAACTCCAGCAACACATCCATCTCCTCCGGTTTCTTACTGTGGTTCTGTATCTGATGGCATCCCAAGCTCTTCCTACACCCCTCCATAGAAAGATTGGATTTCTGCGATGACCCATCTGACCAAAAGCTTAAATTTGTAACCTGTGCTCCAGTTCCTGATACTGCACCTCCCCGAACCTCATTTACCTTCCCTGTCCCTCGGATTTCCTTTAAGAAAACCTCAGTTTCTAACTCTCCTAATGCAAAACTCAGGAGCTGTGATGTTTATATAGGCTTCCATGACCAGAATTCCAATCTGATACGCTTATGTAAGGTGGCTTAAATCAGAGCTTGACCTCCAGGGAATAGTTTGTTGTTTCAGATAGAGCTAAATATTCAAATACCCAGAGCCATGAGATTGCTGATAGAATTATTTGCTCAGCCACTTATGGTATAAGTGTTGTGGTTGTCAACGAGTTCAAGCTTTCTCAATCGTCTCTCTCAATCGATCTGAATCGATCACTTACAGATCGGAATACCGTAAATGAAAGGGAGCAGGATTATATATATTAAATGGGTTCAATCCCAACGCTGTTAAGGGGAAGGGGAAGATGAACAGTATTTTTTTTTGTCCAAAATAGTTATTACGAGGATAGTATGGGGATTAAAAAATATTGTACCCGCTTTTTAGAGAGAAGGCTAATGGAAGGGGGTCTTTGTCTCATGGCTATTACAGGGGGGTTTTTGTCACAAATCTCATAGTGCAGGAGGGTCTTTGTAATTTACCCTTATTTTTATTATATAAAACCCGCTCTCTTTGCTCTAAATCCCTTTCTTAATTTTTTTTTTGTTTTTCTGAATTTTTTATTTTTTCTAATTCTACATAATTACCCTTTAAATTAATAAGGAAACAACATAGGCTAAGAGTTATCTTTAACAAGTAACGACTAATAGATAAAAAAAGAGGGGTTTGCTTTTTTTAATGACTAGCCAAGTGGATCCCCCACCACTTTCTCCTAAATTATTTACAATTCCTATTTATCTCTTAGACTATCTCTAACTTAGTAGAGAATTTCTCTCCTAAATTATCTCTAATTCTTATTTATCCTCTCACTCACTTTTTATTTATATCTATCTAAATAAAGTTTGAATTAAAAATTTAAGAATTATTTAAATATTATAACAAAATTATATACGGGTTATAAAATAAATGTAAATTATAATTTTTTGTATTATTCAATTGAAATGCTATTCAAATAATAAAAGTAAAATATTACTTAAATATTTCAATAACTAATAATGAAAATGTTAAAAATATCTAAATAATTATATAACAAAATATTCATATTACATAATTACTTCAAAATAAGTAAAACTCAAATAATGAAAATTTTTAAATATTTTACATATTATTTAAACATTTAAGTAACTAAATATTTTAAATAGTTAAAATAACGAAATTATGTAACAATAGTATAAATTATAATTTTATAGATTATTAAATTCAATAAATAATTAATTATTTGAATAATGATATTATTTGAATAACTAAATAATATTGTAAATAACTAATTTCACTTATATCAATTAATAATTCTAGAAAACAACTTTCAAAAAAATTAATATTTATTAATAAAAATTTTAAAATCTTAATATATATTTATATATACTAAAATTAATATTTATTGTATTTAGTAATTAATTATTTTATTTTTGGATAAATATATTTTCAATAATTATTTATAAATATATTTTTGTTTTTAATTAACAACAATTTTCCAATAATTATTAGAGATTAAATTACTATTACTTAACTTTCTAACTTTATTTTATTGTACTTATTGTATTTTTGTTATAAATTTATTTTTAGTAATTCTGTATTTTTGTTATAATTTATTGGTTAATATATATTATAGATCAAACTATTATTTGAGATTACACTATTTAAGGACTAAGTTAATATATTTTTAATATTTATTGTATTTTTATTAGTTATTTATCGTATTTTCACTATACATTTATTTTCAATAATTGCGTACTTCTGTTATAAATTTTCAATAATTATTGGAGATTAAACTATTGTTATTTATTAGAGATTAGACTATTAATTTAGCTGACCTGAAATTAGGAGTGTGCATATTTATTTTTAAATGAAATCATTAAAAATATAGCAAGGCAAAATATAGAATCCATATTTATCACTCTGTAATAAGACCATTCTTAAATCCCCCCCCTCCCCCACATCTCCCCTCCCCATCTTTTTCCTCTTACAACTCTTTTAATCCCTTTTAGCACTCTCTAATAAAAGTAGGAGTGTGAATTAGATGAATTGTTTTAGAGAAAATAAATTAAATGGATCAGGTTAGGTTAGAGGCCAACCTTAATATGAACCTTTGTTTGAACCTAACTAATATTAAAATCCAAATTTGCCACGGGTACATGGATTTTCTTATTATATAAAAGTTTAAAGAAACTATTGTTCCTTTCCATGGGTTATTAGGTTTTTCTCTCTTTTTTATTAATTCATTTGCTCCATGGATTGTTCTAGCTCAATAGTAAAAGCATTAAACCCCCAACCTAGTGGTATCAGGATTTAATCCTAGGCCTTTGCTTCAACTAGCCATAGAACCTATCAATTAAGTCACCCTTAGTTGGTTCTCATGCTAAGTAATTGATTACTTCTCATGATATATAAGCTGTACAAAAAATGAATAAGTTTGAAGATCAATAACTAAAATAGAAAAAAAATCTATTATTTTATGTATAAAGAACTAGAAATATATAAAAACGCAAATCCCTATTACTTTATTTTTCCCTTAAAAATGCATTTTTAAAAAGCAGCCTGTGCATTGCACAGGTCACTGCTAGTATTCCATGAGCCACGGAGCTTCCATTATATTGGTAGTGAAAAAAAAAAAAAAACGATGCTTCAATTGCATACAGGCTTAAAGATTTTGTTTCGCTAAATGTTATGATTTATGATCAAGCCTTTAATTGTGATGCCAGATCCTCTAAACTTAAGCTGGATGTGATGAAATTGGTGCCGAAGAAGGTTTTCTCTTCTAAGTGAAACCAGATATTCATCATAGTCATATTTATAATGCAGTGATCGTATTTTCACTTTTCAGCCAGAGTGGGTGTTTGCCAGCTTGATTGTGCATAGCTTCTTTAGAAAATATTTTGTTATTATCTTTTTCGTTGCAGCTAGAATGTGGCATAAATAAACTCCTTGGGTTCATTTATTCAATATTTTAGTTCAGGGTTTGGGTTAGATATATAAATTGGGCTGTGCCGTACCGTGCCAGCTTGCGAGTTGAGTTGGGATATGCTTCCCTCCTATGGGATAGTTTGGGGGTCGGCCCATTATGGACCACGACCCAAGCCATGCTATACTGTGTCATGGGCCAGATTGGTCCATAGTGGCCCAAGCCATGCTGGACCATTGCGGGCCGCAGGCACCACGGCCTGCTCGTCATACCATGCCGGCCCATGGACCTGAAAACCCAGCTTCATGTCATGGGGGTAGTTCTACAGCGGAAGAACCCGTGTGGCGTCCTGGCCAAGGCAGACCAGAACAAGCCTTTGTAACGCATAGAGGCTAGGAGTTGCCCGATGGGATGGCTCCACCAAAGTCAGTAGCACTGGATCATGACCTCAAGTCTAATGGCCGGGGCACTCTCCTGGCTCAGACCAGTCCATGGGAGGCACCGCTTACGTGCTAAAGGGGGACAACCATAATGCAAGGCGACCATGCACTAATGAGGTGACTTGGCACCGATGTGATGGGTCTCCTATATGCCGATGATGACAAGCACCTGTGTGCCATGATGATAGGCAACCGCTTGGGCCGGAACACACCCGTGCGCCAAGGGCAACGGGGTAGCTCACTCAGCTTGGGCAAGGGACTGGCGTGGTGAAGGGACGTGCTTGAGCCAAGCCCACATGCCAAGCCTCCCTTGAGTATCGGCAGCGCAGTGCCGGTCCAACACTGTCCCCATGAGCAAGTGTGCGCCCATGAGGAACCCTGGTAGCCATGCTAGCTGTTAACCAGGGCCGCCCCGCAAGGGGATGAAGGTCTAGGAGTGCCAAGGTTAGGCACCCAAGGAGGTCGACCATACCTCCTCAAAGAGTACGTTAAGCTTCTGGTGGTCTGCCTGAAGATGACATTAGTTCTCCCAAAAATCTTACAGGCGAAAATGATGGGCATGTCCCTAACGTAAGCCTGCCAAGCGTAGGCAAGGCTAAGCCTGTGTCAGACCATCACAGAGTCCCCCACTCAACCCATTGTCGACCTCGACAATGGTCTTCACGTGAATGTGCGTCTGTGTCCCGTGCCATCCACTTCTCCACTAGTTCCTAGGCTCACCTGGTCAACCCGGGTCTTGCCTATGTTGGTATCCATTTATGGGGACGGAACCATTTCACCATGCCGGGCCTGCTTGGACTTCACCCCTCCAATGTTGAGGTTACTCAAACCGCGCAATGGCTATGCCGTTGAATTGTGAAAGAAGGGCCCTCGAAGAAATGTGTGTGGTGCTTCACGGAGGTCCGCCCCATGTATCATCTTACCTCAAGGCTCAATTGTCTTCTTGGTAGCTTTTTAGTGATGCTACCGAACACGCTGATAGGTCTACTCCTCATGTTGGCGATGACCTGGGTACCCTTTCACCATGCTGGCCTGCAGACTTCACCTCGCCCTGTGCGGGTTACTCAAACCTAGCCATGGCTTATTCTTTCTTGGCCCTTGAAACTACACTTCGCCTCGCCGACTCAAGCTACATTTTCACTCCGAGGGGGCCCACTGCTGCTTCCTCAAGGAGACTTGACCGCAATATGTGCGAGTGTGACAACTTTTCCCCATGAGTTGTCGAACATGCACTCGCCTTGTGATGCACTTTCGATGCTACAAGTGATCCACCTGAAAACTGAGCATGTCCACCTGAAACTTTGCCGGTGTAGGGCCGCCATGCTCCAACGGCCAACGTAACCACATTCCTAACAAGGCCCACGCGTCTGCCCCCGCATGAGGACAACAACCAATGCGTCTACACCGGCAAGGGAAGTTGTTTTAGGGTCATTGGAATGGGAATGCGAACAATGAATGGCCTCTTGCTAGGCCTGACAAGCAATCTGCTTGGGCAGTGTACCCACATTCCTATCAAGCACTATCCACAGGTGAAGGTCCCTCTCAAAGCTAGATCAGACTGAACATCATTAAGAGCATCAAGGAAGGACTCCAGAAGGACCCCATCACTTAGAGCCTATTGACAGCGGCTCGTGAAGGGAAGACTAGGTGGTTTTGGGTTGAAGAATGCCTTCTTTTGACAAAGGGAAGGTGGATATTTGTACCGAGAGTTGACGACTTGAGGAAGACTCTCCTACGTGAATGTCATGACAGCTTATGGGCAGGACACCCTGGGTGGCAGCGTACCTTGGCACTTCTACAACATGCCTACTATTGGCCTCATATGGAGCGAGATGTTCGAGAATACACAAGGAGATGCCTAATTTGCCAGCAAGACAAGCCTGAGCGTGCCAAGCCTCTTGGACTCCTACAACCTCTTCCAACTCCCTCACAACCTTGGGAGAGTGTTTCCATGGACTTCATCTGCGGTCTTCCTAAAGTGGGAGACTATGCATCCATCATTGTTGTTGTTGATAGATTTTCCAAGTATGCCACTTTCACCCCAACACCAAGGCACCTTTCAGTTGAAGACACGGCATACATTTTCTTCAAGCATGTGGTGAAATATTGGGGAGTCCCACAGAACATTGTTAGTGATCGAGATCCCCGATTCACTAGTGCTTTCTAGACAAAACTATTCAAGCTTCTTGGCTCGAACTTGAACTTCTCCAGCAGCAGCCATCCAGAGTCAGATGGGCAGACAGAGAGAATGAACTCCCTCCTTGAAGAGTACCTCCACCATTTTGTATCAGCTACACAGAAAAATTGTGTTCGATTGCTGGACATTGCACAATTCTCCGTCAACTCACAAAAGAGCTCCTCCACCAATGAAAGACCTTTTGAAGTCATCACCGGCCAACTACCAAGATGTCCGCACAGCATCGTCAATGACCATCAAGGAAGAAGCCCTCGAGCCTTCACTTTCACCAGGGAATGAAAAGAATGCCTTGACATCACTCGAGCCTCCCTAGAGAAAGCCTTTAGAAGAATGAAAAAATGGGTCGATTTGGGTAGACGACCCGAGAACTTCCAAATAGGTGACCTGGCCTTAGTAAAATTCCATACCCATTGCCTTAGGTTCTTTCGAAGAGTACACCCCGGGCTTGTGAGAAAATATGAGGGACCCTACAAAATAATAGCCAAAGTAGGAGCTTCAGCCTACAGACTCAAATTACCCCTTGGCTAAAAGTACACTCTGTCTTTTATGTAAGCCAACTTAAACCCTACCATGCCGACAGCCAAGATACCTCCCGAAACCAAAGTCGACGCCCACACCCATCCTACCAACCACCCAAGAACCGATCCCTTGACTCCATCCTCAACCATAGGTTGTCCCAATCCTCCCAAGCATCAGAATGGGAGTACCTGGTGAAGTGGAAGGGACCTGCAGAAAAAGACACCTAGGAGCTAGCAGAAGACCTCATTCCGTTCGCAGAGAAGCTGGACGAGTACGTGAGGAAGAATCTTCGAGGACGAAGATTGAATTGAGTGGGTGAGACTATGACAGTTCAGCCACCATCAGCGCCATCAGCACACCATCTAAGTGTTTTGGGTTGGGTCCTTGTACTCTTTTTGTAAAGGGGGTATGCCAATAGCAATTATGTAAATAGTAATATGCATGTATGGTATTTTGATGTATTATTTTGTCACTCCCCCAAAAGCTTAACGTATTCTTTGAGGGGAGGTAAGTAGTCGAGTGAGCTCACAAGCGTGTAAAGGTTAAGCACGAGATCCTCTCGACACTGTACTGTGTGCTTGTGCTTACCACTGATTAATGCAATACAAATGGCCTTTTGTCTAATTTGTGTGCATTCATGTTTCCTTTTGTGTGTTGTTACTTGCATTTATAAGCTTTCTCGACCCCAATCGAGTGCCCCACGGGGCCCGGTTGACTAGCCCCGTGACATACAGGCTACTACGCTCTATTTCCATGCAGCATTCGAGTACTTAAGTTTTACAGTCTAATTCCGAGGTTGAAACTGACCAGTCCGGACAGACAAACTATCCTTGTTCCTAGATGATATTACGGTTTCCAGATATGAAACTTGCTTTTGGTGGATGTCCAAGGCAAAAGAGAGGTCATAATTCTAGCCCTTCATATCGGGACTGGTATCACCCGATTAGTAACTGGTAATCCAGATTGAGCTTTTCCACGCCCGAAAGTCTCAAATTGTCCCATACGGTTTTTGAAACAATTTTCAGAACCAGTGATTCGGAAGAAAGACACGTGAAGGCTAATTATTCCATTCGTAAGGAGAATTTTTAATGTGGAAATACAATTTAAACCACTGTCCTAGCTCTCGATATTGCTGATTTGATCTCTCATAGGTACAGCCTTGAAACATTTTTCAGAACCAGTGATTCAGAAAAAAAAAAGGTACATCACATTTGGTTCAATCAGGATTATGTATAATTTAGACATTTGCATTATGTAGAGGCAACCGATATTTTAACATTTTTCAAAATGAAGCCAAAAACCCAGTTACATCATGGATCAGACTGCCATTATGAATTTGGTTGGTAGTCTGACATTGAAATCAAGCATCCTAGATAAGTATACGGTGAACACAAGCAAAAGTGCTAGTAGGCTCCACCTTTCACAACCTCCTGACTGGTCATAGACCAAATACAAAGAAATGTCAATAATCACAAGGCATTTGTACAGAAAAATTGATGAGCAGATATTATAGAGCACAATTGAGTCAGTTTCATGTTCCCAATTAATTGTGATTAAGACTGAGTTGAATTTAAAGCAGTTGAACAAGATAATTTCTTCTCTTACCCTGTTTCTCAGAATTGAATGGCTGACCCGTCAATTGTACGTACTTTTATGTTGCATTCGCTGATGAGAGCTAATAAATGGCATGAGGAGCAGTAAGGCAGCAATTGGCATTGAGGCAGGCATTGGTTTGTACAAGACTTCAAAAACAATCCTCAAGCACGTCCTTTCATCGATCAACCTTGCACGTTGCACATAACTGTTGAGGTATAGAACAAATAAATTATATACAAAACACCATCTCATTCTACTGCTCACTGGTATCTCCTCTTTCCAAGCTGCTGCTAGCAGCCCATGGTTTGCTCGATTGAGTGGATTCCTTTCCTGAAAAGTAATGAGCATAGACAGCCAAGTGGTTACTTGTTGATTTCTGGGTAGAGGAAATCTGCCAAGTATTGGGTGAACCAAACCTGTTTTCATGTCTTCTGGATAGTGCACGCAATTTGCACCCCCAGAACGGTTTGAGTCCTCAGCTTTGCATAATAAATCATTCGGGTTCAATGAAAACTGACAATAGGCTGATAGCAGTTGTTGATGAATCTCTTCCATCTGTCCACATTTCTCATCTTTCCGATCCATTTCAATAAGAACCTGTTGACAACCAACACATGAGACCTAGACCAACAATGAAAATGAATGTCTGTGTAAGAAAGATGGTACCTCTGCAGAGAACGTCTTAAATATAGGACCAAACCGCTGCCTACAGTACTCATTGAAAAGGAGAGTGCATATCAGCAATGGGATGGTGAAGCCTGATGCAATTGGTGACTGTTTCATTCCAAACACTCCAAGTGCAATTATTTGTGTCAGCACCAGTGCGAAAATAGTGGTATTGTGTACAATAGGCCAAATTTGTCCACCCGTTTCATATTTTGAAACATACACATTAACAATCTGACATTCATATTTAAAGGTCAGTATCAGGAGATATCCGTCAATGGATAAAAAGGATTTACATGTCAAAAAAGATGAATGAAAGGAAAAATACAAGGATGTGGAAAAGTAAGAAGAAATAGAAATTGAGACAACTTTTTAGTAGTCATATTCATATCACATTCCAAAATGGAAGCGCAAGAAGCTCCTAGAAACCAGGATCATTTGCTGATTGTGGAACACATCAGATGTGAAATGGGTGGCATCATTACTCCCGATAACACAAGTAAACAATAACATGAAGAAAATATTTTTAACGTGACCAAAATGACATTGTTGAAGCCTGGGGATGTAAGCTTGGAGCTTCTGGAAATACTTTGATATCGTTGCATCTCCATTCTTGCATTGAAGCATGATTAGGACATTAAATTCTCTAAGAATATTATCATGATTCTGGTAATACACTCCAAAATTACTTTGGGACAGAAAAAAAGGTCCATGATATTGTTCCAGAATGGGTCCAAACTCACAAGGTCAATCATAACTGTATGAGACTGAGGTTTAGCATCAAATGTCAATCAGATATAGAATTCTAATTATGTTTTTCTAGAGTTTACACTAGTTTTGTCAAAATCATCCCTGATCTTACACTTATGAAATACAAGGCTCCACAGGAAAAAATGTATCTTCTACCTCACCACCGGTGTGTTTGGATTCTCCACCTATTTTGATTTCCTTTTGAGACCATTCCCATTTCCCACCACTTCAGAAGAAATCTGTCAAACCCATTGCAGACCAATAGGTGGCTCACTTGGGTATTACGTTTGATGCTATTGAACAAAACAGCACTTCAAGATTTTGGTCCATATAGACCCATAATGTTCTTCATTGGGTTTGGTAAGGTTAAATGTGGTCAACAAGTAAGGAATTACAGGATTAGAAGATCCATATAACTGGGATTCAATTTGTGTCGATCTAGGAGAATTGTGAGTATGGAACTTATTTGATAAGAGATGTTGAAGAAACATCCAAAGTGCATAAGAGAAAAGAAACATGCTTGAAGGGTTCTTATGCCATGAGCCAGACAGCCAGAGTTCCAATACTTGTGACAAGTTTTATGTAACAAGATTAACCCAAAAACCTCGACTGTGGTGTTTCTGGGCCACAAAAGTTACCATGCAAAAACTCAAAACCATTCAATAAACAAATGATTTATGAAATTACATGATTACATCTGACTTATTCACAAGTTATCACAAAAATCCAGTTTACATTTTTATTTGAATTGCTGAATTTAGAGGCTTGTGAAGTAAGAATTTGTGTCAGCAGGAATTTTGTCTAGAAATACCTAGTTTTATACATAAAGGAACTAAAGAATCTTCAAATTGGTTAATTTTTTTATTGAAATGATGATGAAAAAGCCTGTCTATGTAATTTTGAATAGGGGTGCAACTTGGGTCAGGTTGGGTTGGGAATTTGTTAAAATTTCAATGGGTCTGAACCCTGACCTTAGCCCAATGTAATTAAAATTCTTCAAGTCGGGCAACCCAACTTGCAGCTACAAGCTTGAAGGGTAGAGCCTCTGAAGCATCTCTATTGGGAAAACAAGTATAGTGGGAAGAATGTTTACATGACATGTGGGTATTGTAATTATTGTGGAGGAAACGTGGTGAGATGGAAGAGAAAAAAGCAAAGTGTAGTTGAAAGGTTAAGTGCTGAAGCTGAATATAGGGCTATGGCGCATGGGGTGGCTGAAGTGCTTTGGATAAAGAATTTGTTGGGGGAGCTGGGGTTTAGTTTTGACAACCCTATATCCCTCTACTGTGACAACAAGACATCCATAAATATTGCAATAAATCCCTTTCCTCCAAGACAGGACAAAGCATATTGGAATGGACAAGCACTTTGTAAGAAAGAAGCTCGAGAAAAGTGAAGTGTGCACTCCTTATGTCAGCTCAAAGGAGCAACTTGCCGATGTTATTACAAAGGGGCTTTAGAGTCTGCAGCACAATGAATTATGTGACAAGTTGAGCATGATTGACATATACAGCCCAAATTGAGGGGGTATTGTTAGTGTTATGTTTTAGTTTCGACTATTGCTACAGTAGTCCGAACAGGAAGAAGAAGAAGAAGAAGAAGAAGAAGAAGAAGAAGGGTCTGTCGAAAATCTGATGGTTAACCCATTCAGTCGACCCCCTTAATCTATATTAGATTCTAATCATAGTTACAAAGATAGAAATGACCTTACTTAAGTGTGGGGCAGAGTAACTCTAATAACACTGCCACATAAGCAAGTTACTTAATAAACAGAAGAAGACTAAATTACCCCTATTCGGCACATCTTAACACTCCCCCTCAACCTGGAGAATATATGTCATATAATCCCAGCTTGTTACATAGATAGTTCACTTTCCCTGAGCTTAGAGCTTTTGTAAACAAATCTGCCCACTGGTCATTGGAGCCCACATGTTCTGTATTTCTCTCTCTGGCAAGAACCTTCTCTCTCACAAAGTGGCAATCAACCTCTATGTGCTTTGTTCTCTCATGAAAGATAGGATTGGATGAGATATGTAGTGCAGCTTGGTTGTCACAGTACAATTTCATAGGTTTATCCATGTGAATCCCAATTTCTTGTAGGAGATTCCTCAGCCACACTAATTCATAGGTAGTGTGAGCCATGGCCCTATATTCGGCTTCAGCACTGCTTTTGGCTACAACCGTCTGCTTTTTACTCTTCCATGTCACAAGATTTCCTCCCAGAAATGTGCAATAGCCTGTAGTAGATCTTCTATCACTCACTGAGCCTGCCCAGTCTGCATCTGTATACCCAACTACTTCAAGTTTTCCTCCTGGTTTATACAATAGCCCACGGCCTGGAGCTCCTTTAAGATACCTCACAATTCTAAGGACTGCATCCCAGTGAGGTATACGAGGGTTCTGCATGAATTGGCTCACCACACTGACTGCAAAGGAGATGTCGGGTCTCGTGATAGTCAGATAGTTCAGCTTTCCCACTAGTTGTCTAGACCTTCCAGGATCCTCAAATACTTCTCCTGTATCACTGCTCAACTTAACATTTGGTTCCATAGGGGTCTCAGCCGGTTTTGCACCTAACAGTCCTGTTTCTTCCAATAGATCAAGGACATATTTCCTTTGGCACAGATTCACACCTTGTTTTGACCTGGCAACCTCTATTCCCAAGAAATACTTTAATGTTCCAAGGTCCTTTGTTTGAAAATGATTTTGCAGAAATACCTTTAGTTTGCCAATCCCCAATTTATCACTACCAGTGATGACAATATCATCCACATAGACCACTAATAAAATCTCCCCAGCTTCTGAGTCATAGCTGAACACTGAGTGATCAACCTGGCATTGCTTCATTCCAAAACTCTTCATCACTTCGCTGAACTTCCCAAACCAAGCACGTGGTGATTGTTTCAACCCATAAATTGCTTTCTTCAGCCTGCACACCTTACCATCCTCCCCCTGAGCAACAAACCCAGGTGGCTGCTCCATATATACCTCCTCCACTAGATCACCATGGAGGAAGGCATTCTTTATGTCAAGTTGAAGGAGAGGCCAATCATACATAACTGCCAAGGAAATTAGGACACGAACGGAACCGATTTTAGCCACCGGTGAGAATGTCTCCATATAGTCCACACCATACACCTGTGAGTAACCTTTAGCAACAAGTCAGGCCTTCAGATGCTCCACACTACCATCTGGCAAGTATTTCACAGTATACACCCATTTACAGCCCACAACATGCTTCCCAGGTGGAAGAGTAGTAAGTTCCCACGTTTGATATTTCAGCCCCTATTGCAGCCTCTAAACACCACTGCTGACTTCACACACTTGTTCTTATTCACACTACTGCTGACTTCACACACTTACGTCCCACATAAGCATCAGTTTACCATTCACTAATCACAAGTAGAGGCCCTCTTACAACCACTCAAGCACCACAACACAGCCAAATCTGCTGCACCCAGTTCAGACTTATTTAACACACTTAAGAGGGCATTACACAACCACAAGGAGTTCAGCAAGGTCACTGCATTCTACGACACGAAAATGCTGAGGTGCTTTACCAACTGACTTAGGTCAGGAGCATTGCTCTGATACCATGTTTCGACTGTTGCTATAGTAGTCGGAACAGGAAGAGGAGAAGAAGAAGAAGAAGAAGAAGAAGGAGAAGAAGAAGAAGGGTCTGTCGAAAATCTGATGATTAACCCATTCAGTCGACCCCCTTAATCTATATTAGATTCTAATCATAGTTACAAAGACAGAAATGACCTTACTTAAGTGTGGGGCAGAGTAACTCTAATAACACTGCCACATAAGCAAGTTACTTAATAAACAGAAGAAGACTAAACTACCCCTATTCAGCACATCTTAACAGTTTTTCTTTTTTGTTTTTTTATATTAGAGTGTGCTGCCAAGGGACTATGTAATTTCCTCTTCTTTTTATTTGTTTGTGTTGTCCCTAGTATAAATGATAAAAAGCTGGAACGTCAGGCAGATCTTTTGGCTCTCTAAAGCTTCTTAGTTAATTACTATATATGATTCATTGCAATAATTTTAAGGGGTGAATAGAGACATCTCGGGAAATTCATCTGTATTGGCAATGCCCGGTCAATTGAGACATAGATTGCAATGATGCCCCTCAAATGCATATAAGAGTGAAAAAATTTATGTTCCTACTTGAGTTCATAGCATACCTTCATCAGTTATTCAGCTGTGCTGTTGTCAAGTTTGTTCCATTGGTCTACAAGTTTATGTAGGAGCCTATCATGTGCTTTTGTCTCATGTTCCTAAGGTGCTCGATAGATGTTTGTAAGAGATGGAATTGTCTGAGAGTGCAAGTGAATTGGACGAATGGTGAATGCATATTTCACTGTTCAAATGGCTTCAATTAAGTTAAATGGTGAGATATGTACCTTGGTCTATATCTGTATGATATTTTTTACAGCAAAGATATGCTTAAATATTTAACAGATACTAAGCCTATGTCTAGTAGCAATGGAAACAGTAAGTGGGTACACGATATTGTGCAGATAATATCATGGTTTTAGAACAATATGGATTTGAATATTAGTGCCAACCTTATGTTTTTATACAGTGCAAGGGGTGATTACTTGGTGTGATGAAGGTCCAAAGTATCAATACACCCCGATACGTGCAAGGGGTGTATAGGTACTTTGGACCATGTGCCCACCTTTGTTTTTTCAAAAATGGGTGAAGGGTAGGTTTTAGGCCTGTCTACCCGCTGAAATAGGTCAAAATCCTGAAACACCTACATTTTGTGTATCGGTGACCCATTGATACGATACGTATCGGCTGATACAGGCGATACATGACAAAATTTTGAACCTCAGGTAAAATCTCAGGATGAAAAGTGTGGAAAAATGGATCGGAGTTTGAGAGATCCTAAAGCTTTAGATCTTATGATTGGGTCTCTAGTCAAAGATTCTAAAGCTTTTAGATCTTATGATTGGGTCTGTAGCCATAGATTCTAAAGCTTTAGATCTTATGATTAGATCTCTAGTCACAGTTACCTCTCTTTCACAGGTTCATACCTTTCAGTTAGTCCCTGTTGCCGATGGTACTGCATCATTAGTGTCTGACGGAAGTAATGTCCATCTTGATTCTTTCTTGTCTTTGTCTTCTGTGCGTATGTTACAAAATTTCCTTTTAATTTTATGTTTGTTAATGTAAATCAATATTGTTCTATCACCTTCTTTTTACCACATTGTGTATGTCATGATCTCAAGATGAGAAAGAAGATTGGTAGACTTGAAGCTGGAGGACTACATTACTTTCACAGTGGTGGAACATAAGTAGTACTTAAGTAGGTAACCATTATTGTATTGTTCCCGACTTTTCCTTCCTTTCCTTTTCCTATAGGCATAATTCTGGTTTCTATAATGCATGGATCTTGGCTGTGATAACTGATAAATTGGATACATGTGCTATCAAAGGTGCCTTTCTTGGTTATTCTAGGGCTTAAAAAGGGCAGAAGTGTTATAGTCCTTACTATGAACATATTTTGTCTATCCTGATCTCACTTCTTTGAATTAGAACCTTTTTTTCTAGTGAAGGTTCTCTTACTGATGTTTCTTTACTTCCTTTGCCCACCCCTATGGATTTTTTTGTAATGTTTGGTCCTTTAGATGTACAACTAGTAGAAAGCCACTGATTCAATGAATGTATACACATTGTAAACCCACATGGAATGCTTTTGTGACTCCAACATCATTTTTCCCATCAATAGGTCTAACATTTTTGTTTCTGTTTACATCTTCCAGTTGCACTTCAAACAGGTATTATTGCATGTACCATCCATTCTATTTTCAACTGTATCCGTCTTGTTATTTCCATAACAATAGTTTGTTTCCTTATTGTCCTTTTTTCTGTTCCTCATTCTATGCAGGGATCCTTGTTGTCCTTGGTAGCTAAGGATATATGCAAACATATGGCGTGGAATACTCTAGAACCTTTTGCCTAGTTGCTAAAATTGGATTCGTTCAAGTCATTATCATCTTGCTTTCAACTTTGGATGACCTTGTTTCAATTGGATGATTTATGGGAAGTATAGAGCAACCACCTGGTTTTGTTGCAAGGGGGAGATAGCCAAAGTATGTTGGTTGAAAGCTGTATATGGGCTGAGACAATCACCCAGAGTGTTGTTTGGTCAATTTAATGAGATTATGCAGAATTTGGCTTGAAATAGTGTTGGGTTAAACGTTCTGTATTTAGTTGTGATAACTGATAACATTATTTGAAATTAACTTGGTTGTTTATGTTGATGGCATTGTTATTACAAGTAGTGACACTTAAAGCATTGAAGAACTCAAATAGTTTCTATAGCAACATTTCTAGACTAAGGACCTAGGCAACTTAAGGTTTTTCTTGGTGATTTAAGTATTGAGGACGTCGATAGGTTATATGAAGCATAATCAAGGTGTTCTTATCATAATATTTACTTAAATTGGCATTATATTGTCTTTTGATTATGGTTTAAAGGATATAATAAATATATTGAGAGAGGGAGAGAGAGGTTGAGTGGCCTTTCTCATATTCAAGCATCTTCTCAGAAAATCTGAAACCTTTTAGGACTGCTTACAACGACAATTGAGTTAAACCTAGCTTCCCTACATTATCTTCTAGGAGAAGCACAAGAAAAACGAGAAAATAGATAGATACAAGAAAGAAAGAAGCAAGTTTGATATAATCATTATTCTAAAGAATTTTAGATATAAGCTAGGGTTTGAGAAAAACTGAACCAATACACTTGTAGCAATCACGTGGTTTGATAGGGAATTATTTCTCAGGTGTACTTGGTTAATAGGTGAATCAATTAGAAATCAACAAATATTAGATAAATTTATCTTTTTATAAATATATCAACCTTAACTGTAGTTCCGTAATTACCACAAATTGCATATCAACTTATTGAGTTGGATATGGTTTTCTTGATAGGATCAAACAACGGAAAAGCCAAGTCACTATAATAGTGAATATAGAGGTGGTGGTGAAAGTCTCTGGGTTTGATCTTTATCAGAGGGGAGAAATCTGCAAGTAAAAAAATTTAAGGAATTAGAAGAAATATATCCTTTGCCTCTGATGATAAGGGAGGAAGATAGTGTGGTTCCTGTTGGGACAAGCTCTGTAGCAAGGACCAAAAGTGATCAAGCTGGTTGAGTCGATGAGTTCTCATGAAGGGTCATAGAATGATACCAATGAGGATAGTAAGTTGTCATCAGATCAGTTTTTTGAGAAAAATGTGGTGCTGGAGTTAGAATCAATGACAACTCTAAGGATATGCAGGTTTTTGAGAAAGCCCCTAATGCAGTGAGAAGACTTAGAGAGCTGTTCGGGTGTTGAAGGTTTTTGCCAGATTGCAGGGGGGATTATATGGGATGGGGCCCATAAAGAAGGTGAAAAAAACTATTAAGTAAGGCGAGTCCTGGTCAGGATTCAGGAGACACTAAGCAATTAATTATTTAGTTGGGCAATAGTCATTTGGAAGGTTTTTTATCCATTGGACTTGACAAGTTATGGTATAGTCTGGACTCTGGAGTGTCATGCCATTAAGTTTGTTTATGTATTATTTTAGGGATTTTGGGTGTTTCTCTTGCTGGATTTGGGAGTTTTGAGTCCAATATTTTTAGAAGAGGGTCTTTTTTTCCTTGTTGGGTGATATCATATCACCTTATTCTAATATTCATTTTGTATTTCAATAAAATTTCTTTTTTATTTATTAACAAAAAGAGTGCATTGGACAAGTGAACTAGAGTCAAGTATCAGTTTCAACATGACAAGTTTTGAAGCATAGTTATTAATGATTTTTTGCCAAATTTTGTGAAAAGGATTCATTATGGATTCAAAATATACTTGCTTCTAAGAAATGAGAATTCTATGAAGATTATTATGAGAGAAAAGTAAACCAAT
Source organism: Nelumbo lutea (assembly GCF_056320005.1). NCBI lineage: Eukaryota > Viridiplantae > Streptophyta > Magnoliopsida > Proteales > Nelumbonaceae > Nelumbo > Nelumbo lutea. Next base: position 5,806,541 of record NC_142688.1, read on the forward strand.
TGTAGAAGTTGGTGCATGGCCATGCCCATACTTGAATAAATTTAAGCTATAAAAATTGATATAAATCAATTGGAGAAATTCTCACCTGGTTACGGTACACAACATAAGCAAGAAAGAAGTACACTAGCAAGAAAGGCAGAATCAAAGGTGCCAAGACAGAACAGGTGAACCCAAGGAGTCCAAAGAGAAGAACTTTTGGAACTTCTGTGTGGTATGGGAAAGATAGGGCACTGTATGATGGGTTCTCCTTCTTTCTGAGTATAAATTTATCGAACCAATTGCAAACAAGAGCAAAAAGTTGCATGATTTCAGAGCACAAGCTTACCCAACCTGATGCTAAAACATAAGTAATAAAGAAAGTAGCCTGCAAACATTTGAAAAACATAATGGTCATACAGTAGGCAATTGGAGTGTCATGTTAAACTTATAATAAAAATTTAGAAACTAGGAAATCGTTTGCTCCATTCATTGAATTATCAAATTATTTTCTATTATAGATGCTTAATTGCATCAATATAACCTGGAGTATCATAAAATGAAGGCTAACTGCAACTCAACAGTCACTGAATAAATTATTTTCATGCATCAAATGTGCGAAACAACTTATTGTTGAAACATAGAAAGCTAGAAAAAGAGAATTTCAACTGATAGGAAGTTAATATTCACAAAGAAGTGATTACATAGTTTCATGAGCAGGAAAGAAACTTGACCATCACTATGACATTGTAATAGAAAGACAGGCGGGGTATTTCCTATAAAGTCTGACAGAAAAAGCAGGATCATCAAATCAAACCAGAGAGATTGGAAGTAACAATCACCTGCCTTGGTACAGCTTTAGCAAGTTGGATAGGTATGTCTTTTGGACTAGAAATGACATTCAGCTGGCTAATGACAGATCCTGACAAAACATTAACAAAGAAAACATTCCAGATTGTGAAGTACAAGACCTTGCAGCATGCACTCTTTTTCCTGCCACTACGAGATATAGAACCTTCAACTGCTGAAAATAGCATCATTGTTGGTGGAACAAGATAAAGAAATAACTGCAAGATAACACTTGGAAGGTAACCTGTTACTAGCTGGCTTACGAATGCCCTGCACAGAAGCGCATGTTAGGTCAGTCTGTTCCATGATTGTATCGGGAAACCTATGAACTTGTAATTTTTTCACCTTTTGAAGTCAAAATACATCAAGGAAGCATCCAAAGTAACTTGTGTCCGTATCAACAGATTAGAAATCCAATAATATCCCTCACAATTTCTATAGTGTGCATGGTGTAGTTCCTAAATCAAATATTAGATAATAATGTGGATGGAAGAAACCTTTGTCATTCCCACTTGTGCTAAGTTAGTCCATGTCCAACTAAAGCATTATTTTCAAATTATGGGATTTTGTAAAGGAACTAACAGATAATAGATTTTTATGTAACTATGGCTATGTTTGGGAGTGCTTATGTTAAAAATAAGTGCTTAAAAACAAGTGCTTATTTCAATAAGCACTTATTTGCATTTGACACCTATCTTTTTCAAGTGCTTATTTTAAAAAATAAGCACTTATTTCATATTGGGCGTTTGGTAGTATTTTTCTCCCCCTGGCACATACTACAAGCTTCTCCTTGAAGTTGATACACTCTAGTTGTATTCTTAGTTTGGGAGTAGGTATCAACAACTTTGTACCAAACATCTTTGGAAATGGATAGAAACAAATAGCTATGGGAAATATGAGGTTGCATTGAGCAGACCAACCATGACATCACCAATGAGTTGTCTTGCTTCCATTTAGCGGACTTTAAATATTCAAGGTTCAGCTTTACTTCTTTATCTGTAATAAATCCCAATTTACCTCTTGATGATAAATTTAACTGATTGGGACCGTTAAAACTACCGTTATTTATGTGTTAGTGCCGTAGGGGCATTTTTGTAAATTTTTTTCTTTTTTATTATGTATTGGTTGCCCTAGTATAAATACTAATGCTGGTGCCTCCAGCCTAATCTTTTGAACTCAAAATTTTTGTTTTATCTCTTCTCTTCTTCCTTCTCTCTCTTTCTTCCTCTCTTATACTATTTTCTTCCAAGATTACATGGTATCAAAGTAGGGATCTTGAGCTTGAAGACTGTTCGATTAAGGATTCTTGTTCTTTCTTGCTGTTTGTTTCCCTCCAAATCAAGGAAAAAAAATACTCTAGTGGCAGGTTTGAGGAGACCAACTTAATTTTTTCTCTTTTTTCTCTTGGTTGTGTGCCAAGATATAGCCTGTACATGTGGCGATTGAATGCAGTGACAGTGTTTGAGGTGTGTTCTCTTCCCTTGCATGGATCATCTGATCCTTGTGTGTTCAGGTGAGTGGTTTGTAGGTCTGGAATGACTTGTACTTGCAGTGAACGTTTATTTATTGTTATTTGATGAAAGTGTAAATGTGTGCCCTAGAGGAGGGTATTTGATGTTCGTAGAGACTATCCAAACCTTTATTGATCTGTGTTTTGTTATTTTTTGGCTTCCAAAACAGTTCAAGAAGTGTTCCAGTACTTGCGTCATGTGTGGATAGTGGTTAATATTTTTTTAGGCTGTTATACAAGGTTGAGTGGTCTGGTGGTTGTCTCCTCCTTTTGCCTACTGTGTAGCTGAACTATAACAACAATCCCTGTTAACATGTCATCTGAGGATTCGACTACTTACGGTGTGCCTACTAGCCATGGTGGAGTGAGTGGGGGTTCGATATAAACTTTCCTATGGCTGTAGTTCTCTTAAGTTGACTAAACTACCTACAATGGTCGATTAAACTTTACATAACTGCAAGGAGGAAAATAAGCTACATAAATGGAACAATTAAGGAGCCAAAGTCTGGGAGTGCAGAACATTATAAGTAGAATTAGGAAAATAGTATGGTGATGTCGTGACTCTTAGTCTCCATGTTGCCAAAAGTGAGGAAAAGTTTTATGTGGGCAGAGGCAACCTATGAAATTTGGGATCAAGCAAAATCCACATATTCTGAGCAAGGAATTATGCAAAAATCTACCAACTGTAGGCTGAATCTTCTACTTGTAGATAGTGGGAGCAGAACCTCTCATCTTATTACTCATATTTGACATCTATTTGGAGGGAGTTGGATCACTATCTAAATATGGATTGGAATTGTTATGCAAATGCCAATGCATATAAGTTCCTGGTTACTCAGCAATGGGTGCTCGCCTTTCTTTTGGGGCTGAATCCTATGTATGAATCCATCAGGGTGCAGATTTTAGGAAGCAAAGATCTTCCTTCAGTTTAAGAAGTGTGATGTAATATGTACTATATGCTGCAAGGGCATTAACGTCTTTGTCTTTTTCCCTTCTTTTATTTTGTACGGTCGCCCTAATCTATATAAACAAGCTCTGTCACCACCAGCCAGAACTTTTGGCTCTCTCAACTCTTTCTTCTCTTCTTCTTCTCTCTCCCTCTTTTCTCTTCTTCTCTTCTATCGAACTGAAAACATGGTATCAAAGCAGGACGGTGCTCTGTAAATCCTTTCCTTTCTGATCGAAGCCCTCCTTTCTGTTCCTTGGACTGAGAATGAAGAAGACAAGCCTGTCCTAGACCTTAGAGCTCTTCGGGTGCAACTTTCTTTCTGGGCTGAAACTCAACAATAGTGATTCCAGAGGCTGGTTGATGACTGACTAAATCTTTCTAAGAGATCATCTGTTATTTTTTTCTTCATTTTCTACTGGAGTTACTCCTAAGTTCCCATAAATGACTTCACTTTTTATCATACTCTTTCTATTTTTTCACTCATCCATTTCAATATACACATTTATTCCATACTCATTTTCTGGAAATGTTGCTTCTTGACTTCCCAAAACTATGCTCATAAAACATAGCTGGCCTTATAACTGCCTTATAGAATTTTCCTTTTAACCTAAATGGTATTTTCCCATCACATAAAATTCCAGATGCAACCCTCCATTTTGCCCATTCTACTCTAATTCTATGGGTGACATCCTCCTCAATCTCACCCTTGTTATGAATTATTGAACCAAGGTATCAAAAAAGGTCACATTGAGTTATCACTTGGTCTCCAATCCTAAATGTACCCTGATTTGCATCCCGTTTTTATTAGTTATAAGAATGGTGCACACGTTTACCATTTTTATTAGTTATAATGCCACCAACAACAACAACCCAAAATAACCAACAACACATAAAAATACAATAAGTACAAAACCAAAACAAGAAGAAATAGCCATGAATTTTAAATCCAATATAACTCATCCTTAGTGTTGGTTCGGCTGGTTTAGTGTTTATGTTAGTCATATTTGTGTCTTAAGTTCTTAATTATTGGGCCTTAGTTATTGGGCCTAAACTTGCTTAATTTTTTATTTGTCTAGGTGTCCCATCACTAATCAGGGGCATTCTAGTCCATGTAACATTACTTTGTAAACATCTATATAAGATTGTAGGGTCGGCTGACGTGAGTAAGCCGCCATTCTCAAATCTTCTTCTTCTCTTCTTCTTCTTCGGCTGTTGTTTTCCAGCAAACATGGTATCAGAGCACTAATCCGTCTGTCTGGTTACAACCGCCTCTTTTCTCCTCTTCTCTATTCCTTTTTTTTCTCTCTCTCCTATCTTGGCCGCTGTGAATAAACCCTAGGGTTGACCGTAGAACACAGCAAGGTCTGTATCTAGGGTTTCCCTTGGTTGTAGGGCCCAAGGGGAGTTTGTTCCAGAAGCTGATGCCCTACTAGACACCCTGCAGCAGGTAGTAGCCATTCGGCTGCTAAGAGAGATCTGTGTGGAACAGATCTAGGTGGAAGGACTGAATGAGACAGTCCTAGTACAGATCGTAAGGGTGGTCACAGTCTACGGCAGCAGAAGTCAAAGCCTAGCCTAGTCTAGAAGAGTTCAGCACAGTACAGAGGTGGATTGTTCTTGGTTTCAGACCTGTTACGAGGGGTTCTCAGACTTGTAACAGCTTTGGTAAGTCTGAAATCGTGTTCTTTGTACAGAGTTTTCAATTGTGATCACTATAAGAGGAAGGAGATGTCTTCAATATCGGGAGAAGTGTTTTTTAGGGATAATAGAACTGGTGGGAGGTCTTCTAATCTGGAAAACCCAAATCTGCACAGCTTGCAGATCACCAGTAGTGTATTGTTGGATGAATATAACTTCAGAGAATGGTCTGTTTCAGCCATGCTCTTCATTACTTGCCGGGAACTTACGGGTTATTTAGATGGACAGAAGAAGGAACCTGAAGTGGGTAATGTGGAGTATGCAATATGGCGTAAGGAAAATGCTACTGTTATGTCCTGGCTGCTTGCTTCGATGACTCCAAAAGTGGCCAGGACTGTTCAACACTTTCCCACTGCTGCTAAGATTTGGGAGAAAGTGTCTAAAACTTATGGACAAAGAAAGAACAATGCAAGAATTTATAGGCTAAACCAAGACATTGCTGCATTGAGACAAGGAGATATGACAGTTGCAACTTATTTTGCAACCCTAGAAGGACTATGGGAAGAACTTGATCATCATCTTATTCTTGGTTGGGAGAATGTAAAAGACAAGAAGAGGCATGATAAACAAATTGAAGAGGGTAGAGGCTTTAAGTTCTTGGCTGGTTTAGACCCAATGTATGAGAGCATAAGGTCTCAAATTTTGGGAAAGGGATGAAATGCCAGATTTACACCATGTCTACTATCTAGTAAGGAATGAAGAGGTTAGGAGGAAAGAGATGCAAGTTGACACTCAAATACAGCTTGTTGAACATTCAGCCCTAATTTCTTCAAACCAAAAAGGGAGCAAGCATTCAGACAAGAGGCATCTTAAGTGCACTCACTGTGGAGGTGAAAGGCATGTAAAAGAGACTTGTTGGGTTCTTTATCCTCATCTGAAACCAGCTGCGTTAAGGAAAGACAAGAAGCCCCAGAGGAATCAAACAACAAGTGGGAACCTTGTTACTAGTCATAGTGGTGATAGCTCGAAGTACACATCTACAGTTACACCTCCTCCCATGGGACAGACTGCTAATTCCACCACATCCGGGTCCTTGGGTTTCACTGCTGGTGAGGTAGAGGTCCTTAGTCGGGCCTTTACTCGTCTAAGGACTAATTCCCTTGCTTCCACCTCTCTTGCCAGATCAGGTATTGTCTATGCTTATAGTGCAACTAGTTCTATAGACTCTACTTCTTGGATTATTGATTCCGGTGCAACTGACCACATGACACACATGTCTTCTTTATTTTCTTCTTACCATTTGATGTCTGGCCAAGATAAGATGAGAGTTGTTGATGGTTCTCTCTCCACCATCTCTGGGAAGAGGGGGGGTTGACCTAAGCAAGGACCTCTCTCTCAAATCTGTTCTACATGTTTCCAATCTTACTTCCAATCACTTATCTGTTTTGAAGCTTACCAAGATTTGAATTGTAGCATAACTTTCTTTCCTACTCATTGTGTCTTTCGGGACAAACTGACGAAGAGAACGATTGGGAGCGGTCATGAGTGTGGAGGTCTCTACTATTTTGATGCAAACATCAGTTTGGCCTTACAATCATCTGTTGCCAGTAGTCAGAATAATGAGGAGTCAATAGCTAGGTTACACTTGTGGCATGCGAGACTAGGTCATTTACCTTTTTCATCATTGCAAGGGTTGTTTCCTGAATTATTCAAGGGTATTTCAAGTCAAAGTTTAGTTTGTGAAGTGTGTCAGTTGTCAAAACAATGTAGAACTCTTTATCCAATTTCTAGTAATGAAATTCAAGCTCCTTTTGATTTGGTCCATTCTGATGTTTGGGGCCCTTCACTTCTTGTTTCTGTAGATGGCTTTCATTACTTTATCAGTTTTATTGATCGCTATTCTCGATGCACATGGATCTACTTGTTAAAAGGACATAATGAAGTGCCACAGATAACCATGGCATTTTGTAAAATGATTGAAACTCAATTTGACAAGAAGATTAAGCAATTCCGTTCAAACAATGTTGTTGAATATTTTGAAATATCCTTGAACCTGTTCATGGAGGATGCAGGCATGCTACACCAGTCATCTTGTGCTAGTACCCCTCAACAGAATGGGGTTGCTGAGCGCAAAAATAGACACTTTTGGAGACCGCTCGAGCTTTACTATTTCAGCACAAGGTTCCCAAGTGCTATTGGTCTTAAGCAGTTCTTACCGCATCATATCTGATAAATCAGATGCCATCCAAGGTGTTGGGTATGAAAACTCCTTTCTCTATCCTTTGTCCTAATCTTCCAGACTTTCCTCTTCCACCTAGAGTATTTGGTTGTGTATGTTTTATACATGTAAAGGATCCAAAGAAGACCAAGTTGGATCCTAGGGCTACGAAAGGAATCTTTCTAGGGAACTCTCCTACACATAAGGGTTACAAGTGTTCTGATCCTGTTACCAAGAAGAAATACGTCACAAAAGATGTGGTATTTTTTGAGTCTCAATCCTATTTTCATTCTTCCCAAAATCCTCTTCAGGGGGAGACTAGTGGGATGGAAGAGGATTCTTCTTCCCCCTCTTTTTTTGTGCCTCTTTCTGCCTCGGGCCTTCCATCTTCTCCTCCTGATCCTCCTAGTTGTAGCATCCCGAGTGAATCTAGTGAGGCTCCCATCGAACCTGTTACCACTCTTGATGCTGCAGATGTAACTGAGGACACTAGTAGGCAACAAAAAGATATAAGAATCACCTACAACAGAAGGAAAAAAGACCCTCTAACTCATGGCAGCAACCAATCGGACTCGGATCAATCTGACTCAGCAACTCCAGGTAATCTTGTCATTCATACTTCTGATTTGGATCTCCCTATTGCTCTTCGTAAGTCTACCCGTTCTTGTACTATCCGACACCCCATTGCTGAATTTGTTTCTTACTCACGTTTATCTCCTTGTTATTATTCCTTTGTGTCTGCTCTCTCTTTCGTGCATGTCCCTACTAGGTACTCAGAGGCTGTGTCTGACCCAAGATGGAGAGAGGCTATGAATGAAGAAATGAAAGCCTTAATGAAAGCAAGGACTTGGGAATTAGTGGATCTATCAGAAGGGAAGAGCACTGTGGGATGCAAGTGGGTGTTCATTGTGAAGCATAGGGAGGACGGGTCCATTGAAAGATACAAGGCCAGACTTGTGGCAAAGGGGTTTACTCAAAAAGAAGGGATTGACTACAAAGAGACTTTTGCTCTAGTTGTGAAGCTCAACACAATCCGGGTTCTATTGTCATTAGCTGCAAACTTCTCATGGGAGCTACATCAGTTGGATGTGAAGAACACTTTCCTAAATGGCGATCTACATAAAGAGGTATTCATGGATCCTCCACCAGGTTATGGCTTTGATGGGAAAGTGTGTAAACTGAGGAAAGCATTATATGGTCTTAAGCAGTCTCCTCAGGCTTGGTTTGAGAAGCTCTGTGGGGCCATGAAGAGAGTGGGATACACTCAAAGTGGTGCAGATCATACCTTGTTCATAAGGAAACATGATAGCAGACTTACGACACTCATCGTCTATGTGGATGATATGGTGATTACAGGGAATGATCTAGAAGAGATAAAAAGATTGAAGGAGTTCTTGGCTTTGAGTTTGAGATCAAAGACTTGGGCCATCTGAGATACTTCCTTGGAATTGAAGTTGCTAGGTCGCAAGAGGGCATCTATATATGTCAACGGAAGTATGTCCTTGATCTTCTAGAGGAGACGGGTATGATAGGGAGTAGACCGGCAGATACTCCAATAGAACAGAACCATGGTCTACAGGAATTAGTAGGAGAGGACTACCTTGATAAAGAGAGAGACCAAAAACTGGTAGGGAAGTTGATATATCTGTCTCTACTCGACCAGATATTGCTTATGATGTACATGTTGTTAGCCAGTTCATGCACTCTCCAAAGATTTCTCATATGAGAGTTAGCGGAAAGGATTCTTAGGTACTTGAAGACTTGCCCAGGAAAAGGAATTCTGTTCAAAAAACACAATAAAATTGAAATTGAAGCATATACTGATGTAGATTGGGCTGGTTCTGTTGGAGACATGAAGTCTACTTCTAGGTATTGCACGTTCGTTGGAGGGAATTTGGTTACATGGTTGCTAGATCAAGTGCAGAGGCTGAATATCGAGCTATGGCTCATGGTGTTGCTGAACTATTGTGGCTTAGGTCCCTTCTTGGTGAGTTCGGGATAAAGGTCGAGTGTCCTCTTAGGTTGTACTGTGACAACAAGGCTGCCATCAACATTGCAAATAACCCAGTGCAACATGATAGGACGAAGCATATTGAGATTGACCGACACTTCGTTAGAGAAAGGATAGTCTCATGGGAACTCTGCATTCCTTATACTCCTTTCGAGATGCAGATTGCAGATGTGCTAACAAAAGGACTAGCTTCAACTAAATTCTTAGACTTACTTGGCAAGCTAAACATGATTGACATCCATGCTTAGCTTGAGGGGGAGTGTTGGTTCGGCTGGTTTAGTGTTTATGTTAGTCATATCGTGTCTTAAGTTCTTAGTTATTGGGCCTAAACTTGCTTAATTTTTTATTTGTCTTGGTGTCCCATCACTAATCAGGGGCATTCTAGTCCATTCATGTAACATTACTTTGTAAACATCTATATAAGATTGTAGGGTCGACTGAAGTGAGTAAGCCGCCATTCTCAAATAAACCTCTATGTATTTGAGAATGGGACACCTTCTTCTTCTTCTTCTTCTTCTTAGTTATGGTTTTCCAGCAAACACTTAGTTATGGTTCAAAGTATCGATAAACCTCTATGTATTGGTAGAGGTGTATCAGTGCTTTATACAATGTGCTTTTTATTTGTTTTAGCTTTTTTTTTTTCAAAATTTCATTTTTATAAATATTTTTATGTTATTTAATAAATAAAATAAATAGGTTCCTGAAAATACCTTTCAATAGGTGTATTGGAACCTTGCCGATACAATATAATACACACCATATCGATATTTTGAACCTTGCCCTCAGTTTATTTGATTTTCAAGATCCAGATCCCTAACTATTTTCCAAACCCATATTCCCTGCCCAGATTGGATCATAAGATTTGAAGGTTAAACTATTAGCCATAATTTTTATATGGCCCAATACTGTACAATGTTTTAAAACATGGAGGCATTTACAAGGCATTCCACTATAATGAGTCATAGGCCATGATTCAGAATGCAAGAGAAAAGCATTGCGTCTTGAGCTTTGTTGGGTTGGGGTGTCTGCCTTTCCATGGTGTCACTTTTCTCTTTGGGTAGGTAATTGGTTTGTGCAGTAGTTTCAGTTTGTTTTGGTGAGCAGTTTGTTTATTTCACTCTTGAAACCTGATGGATCACTAACATCCATTATAATTGTCCAAAGGAATTCATTAAACTGTGTAAAAAGAACATTTGATCTTCTTGGTAATCTTTTAAGCTGAGCATCTGTTTTCAACATATTCCAACAGTATAATGCAGAAAAGTTTAACAAGAATAATGTTGTTTAGGAGTTTTTTTTTTTTTTTGGTACTGTTTATATGACAATCCATGTTTATAAACTTATCTAAACGCATTCCTCATGCTTTTACATTTGAATGTGGGAAAACCCATTTCATATATGGAAATGATTTCCATAGATTTTTGGACCAGCAAATTTCTTAGGGTATCTGATAGTTCTTCATGCCTGACAATCTGACATCAATGCACTTGCCATGTTTTAAGTAACATAATTCAAAATATTTGAAAAACATACATAGTAAGTTACATTTCCTTGTAAAATAATAAGACTTTCTTCATTCCCAAAAAAATCAGTTAAAAGTTCACATATTCTAGTAGATGATAACAAATTGTACAGACATTCGAATACTAAGTCTGCTGGACTCTGTGTTTGACAATTTTTAATGTGTCTGAAATCAATATAGGTGCAATGTTCAAGTAGCAAAGTATTTAGGACAGCATAACAATAAATCATTTTATCAAGGATATATGATACTTACTTTCTTAAAACTCCTTTGAGAAATGGGAACATCTGTTGCAACTGTTCCAGTTGTGACAAACCTTGTACAAAGGTGACAGGGACAAGGAACAAAAACATGAAAAGAATTGCAGCCAAAAGAGTTGCTATTCGACGAAACCAAAGCTGCCTATAGGGTATCCAAAGGTTTGACCAATAAACATCATGTGGTTCTGGTGCCAACTCAGTGACCCATAACATGGGATTTGAAGATTGAAGAACCTGTGAAGCAATGACAGCAGCATAGCGGGTCTTGAAAAAAACAAAAGCTGCAGAAATTTCCTGCATGGGAGGTGGATATTCATAGCCTCAGTAAAGCTAGAAACCTACTAGCAATAATTTTCATGGTTTAATGAGGTTTATAGACATTTCATTACAGTTGTTTGCACATGAAAAAAATATATTATTAAACCTCATGGCAATGAGGTTTATAGACATTTAAAACTTTACAAGTAGAATTTGATACATGTAAACAGGTTGAAAGGAGCCTTTCTGCATATTTCTGATCTCTTATATTCATGTGCAAAGAGCTAGACTACTATCAGTCCATAGATTGGAAGCGTGAACCCAATTTATGAACCAAATAGTGTCCAAATTCTAGGCAATAGGGAATTGCCCACTGTTCAGGAAGTGTATGCACTTTTGCAGTCAGAGGAGAACAGGAAGATTGATGAGTAAGTTTCTTTGGTTACTGTTGAGAGTATACAATGAATTGTGAAGGTATTTCGGTCTTTTTTTTTCTCTTCCTTTGCTTCACATTGAAAAGCTTGGGATCAGAGAAGTCTCTAAATTCAGGGTAAGGCTTCTATTAGTGTTCATTACCCTAGAGGCAATTTGCTGATGTTAGATTGCTGCCGAATCGTACAAGTAGCGGCAGCCATTCTTGAATCTGGTATTATTCAAATTACCCCATTTTAGGGATTTTTTGGTGTAGGTTTCACATCCAATCAGTCTCCCCTATTAAGGTTTTTGGTTATCTCTGCTTTGTTCATGATATGAGTCCATCTAAATATAAATTTTATCTAAGTCTATTAGAAGTGTTTTCATTGGTTATTTTCCTGTTCAAAAAGGGTATCGCTGCTTTGATCCTCAATTTGGAAGGAGATATGTATTTAAGAATGTTACCTTCATCGAGTCTTCCTCCTTTTTTCAACCATCTCGTCCTCTTCAAGGGGAGAGTGTCAGTGAAGATCGGACTCCCTGTTGTCTTCCTATTTCGGCCTCGCTTTCTACTTCTAGTCCATAGTCCATCTTCTTCTCCTCCACCTCCTCCTACATACCGTCCTCAGTTTTGGCAATAGTATTTTATCAGGCGACGGAAGAAGGTGACTCCCAATGCTAGATGTCCATCACAACCTGAACACCCCGACTTAGGTAACCTTGATCTACCCCTCTTGAACTTCATGATGCTCCTGTCATTGTGATCCCAACCTTGATCTTCCCATTGCCATCCACAAGATAAAGAAAATGTACCAACTATCCCATCATAATTATGCTTCTTATACTGCTCTCTCACCCTCTTATTGTGTCTGTATCTCTATTATTTCGTTTCTTTTTATTGCTCATAGTGTTACAAGGTAGTACAATCATCTCGTTGGAGGGAAGCTATGAACCAAAAGATGGATGCTCTTATAAAGATCCAAGCTTGGGAGCTTGTCTCTCTTCCCAAGGATAAGTCTCTAGTTGGATGTAAGTGGGTGTATACTGTTAAATACAAGGCTAGTGGCTCTATTGAGAGATACTTAGCACAGTTGGTAGCCAAAGGGTATACTCATACCTATGGCATTGATTATCAGGAACATTTGCTTCAGTGGCAAAAAGGAATTCTATTTGTGTGATTATGTCTCTTGTAGCTAGGCCTATTCATGGGCTGGGCTCAAGCTTGGCTTTTTCCAAAATTTGAATATGCCTGGCCCAAAGCCTAAGCCTGAAATAGTGTAAAGCCAGGCCCCAAGCCCAGCTTGTGAGCAAGTCTACAACACAATTTTCTTGGCCTATATACCAAATGGATATGAAGAATGCCTTTCTTAATGGAGACTTGTAAGAGGCAGTTTATGTGGACTTGCCTCCAAGACTGAGCCTTCCTAGTAGTGAGGGAAAGGTCTGTCATCTAAAGAAGTCCCTATATAGGCTTAAACAGTCTCCTGAAGCTTGGTTTGGTAGGTTCAAAAGGGTAATCTTTGTAGAGAAGATGGGCCGAATGGCCCATACGCTGTTTATCTTTTTTTATCTTTTATGTTCTTTGCTATAATGGGACATAATTTGGGCTTTTATTATTTCTTATGTTATGTTTTTAATTTTCTGCCCAACTAGGGGCCTCTCTGTAAATTACTAAAGTTTAACTTAATAAAATGGAATTAGGGGTGTAAGAGAGGGGAGTTATGTTCGAAAATCTCTCTCTCTGAACCCTAGTTGTTGCCACTTTATTCTTCCTCTTCTCTCTTCTTGAAACCTGATTTCTGCTACTTTCTTTTGATTTTTTGCAATTTTTTAAACAGTCATTTCTTTTCAAAAGGCTGTTTTTCTTCTTGGTATCAGAGCAGCCTCGACTTTTTCCTTTTTTCACCTCTTTTTTCCCATACACAGTGTGTATGGAGAACTGAATCGTATGAATAGTTAAAGAAACCTATTTCAGCCCAATTGTTAGTGGTTTTTGGAGAGAAGGGGACTGGTTTTGTCGTCCTCCTAATTGATTCAAGTGTGTTGCCCGAAACCCTAATTTTCTAGAGAAATCTGATTGCGAGCCCCATAGGGAATTTGACTTGGGTGCTCAGTGACTGAAAGTCTTCTCATCCTTCATCTTGAAGATCGATTCAAGTGGATTGGTGTTTTGTGAAGTCTACAAGGAGTGGCTGAGATTTCTCTGTTTATCCCGGGTTCTGGGTGTGACGTAGGTAGCAGGTACGGTTGCATAGAGGTTGACTCACAACACAAGTTTTCTTCTGTCTTCATTTGTTGTTATTCGAAATTGTTAGAAGTTATTTTCAAAATATTTTAAGAAGATGAACCCTTCAGAAGTTGAAAACAAGCATGTTGCTGAATCCAGACAGGTTCCAAGAGCCTCTGTAGACTCTCTACTAGTTGTGACCACAGTCAAGCTAGATGGAACTAATTATCTGGCTTGGTCACAATTAGTAAAAATTCATATCTACAGTAGAGGAAAATAGGGTTTTATCTCCAGGAGCAAAAAGGCTCCTTTGGGAGATGATCCATCCTATGAAAAATGGATGCAAGAAAATTATACCGTTATTGGATGGCTTGTGAACTCAATGCAACCAAAAATTAGTCAACACTGTTTGTGGATGAACTCAGCAAAGGAAATTTGGGATAGTGTTGCTGAAACCTATTCCCATAAATTAAATGTGGCCAAGGCTTACAAGCTGAGGAGTGATGTGAAGAATTTGAGACAGGGGGAGAAACCTTTAGTTGTTTATTTCTCAGTACTGAAGTCTCTAGCAAGAAATTGATTTGATAGAAGTTGTAGCCTGGGACACCACTAATGATGTTGAGACCTATAGGAAACTTGTTGAAAGAAACAGGGTGTTTGAGTTTTTGACAGGGCTGAATCCAGAGTATGACATCACAAAGCAAAATATCTTATCCAAGGGTAGTGTTTCACTGTCTCAAGCCTATGCCTTAGTAAGTAGTGAAGAAAGCAGGAGACTTGTCTAGGTTCAAGGGGCTGGTCTAAATGATCACTTTGCTAATATGGAGTGAAACCCAAGGGAGTTGCAGGGACTCCAAGTAGCTCAGGGAAGAAAGAAACTATTTGCGAGTATTGTAAGAAGCCAAAACACACTAAAGACAAGTGTTGGAAATTGCATCCTAAGCTTCTTCCTCTTCGGTTTCAAGAGAAGTTTGGTAATATGAAGGCAGGAAGTGCCAATATTGTTGTTGGTCCAGATAGTGACAGATGTCTAACTGAAGAGATGACTGCTAGTGAGAAGTTAATAGCTATGAAGGCAGAGTATGAGAAGTTTGGAAGGATGATCAGTTACCTAGAGGGTGTGGCCTCTTCTTCCAACCCTCCAGGAAATTCAACCTCTTCTGCATTCGCTCATTCAGGTATACGGGCTTCTGCCAATCATGCAACTATTTCAGGTAATCGTAGGATCCCTTGGATTATTGATTATGGTGGTTCTGATCATAAGACCAGCCTTTCCACTTTGTTTGTTTCTTATGATTTACTTCCTGACTGTGACAAAATCACCCTAGCCGATGGCTCTCTTGCCCCTATCTCCAGAAAGGAACCATCAATGCTACATATTCCTTGGTACTTCCTTTTGCTCTTCATGTACCCAAGCTAAATACAAATTTTTTATCTATAAGTAGTCTAACTAATTCATTGAACTGTTGTGTAACCTTCTTTCCTTCCTACTGTGTTTTTTAGGATCTGGAGTCTCAAAAATTGATTAGGAGTGGCCATGAGACGAATGGAATATATCTACTGGACACTCTTGGATAGAGACATGGACAACTTGGAAAAGCTGCTTGGGTCTACATTTACAGAGTCCATCAGTCGAGTCATGTTATGTCATTTTCATTTGGGTCATCTTTCTTTTTCTGCATTAAGTCATTTATTCTCATAACTGTTTAAGGGAATTAGTCTGTCCAATCTTCATTGTGAGTCGTGTGAGTTGTCAAAACATTGTAGAAGCAGTTATCCTTTGAGTAACAAAAGATCTTCTCCATTCCATATTGTGCACACTGATGTGTGGGGGCCTTACCACTTAACTTCTATGGGTGGCTACAAATATTTTATCTTGTTCATTGATGACTTTTCACGATTCACTTGGATTTGTTCTAACCTAGTTTGATACCAGAATTAAAATTTTCAGATCCAATAATGCAAAAGAATATTTTGAAAAAACCTGACTTGCTATCTCAGTGATTTGGGGGTTATTCACCAAAGCTCTTATGTTAGGACCCCCAGAACATAATGGAGTTGCTGAAAGAAAAAAACGGCATATTGTTGAAGTTGCAAGAAGTATCCTATTTGCCTCACATGTCCCTACAAAATTTTGGGGTGACGTTGTTCCCACTACAACCTACCTAATCAACCGTATGCCATCTAGGGTTTTGGGGTTTAAGTCTCCCTTTAGTCTTCTTCATCCGGGCAAGGATCTTTGAAGAAAACTGAAGAGAGTAGACCTTGAGAGTTCGGCAATGAGGGTTTGAGAGTGAGAGTTTCGAACCATACTCTCTCTCAGCACCCTAACACTGTTTTATTAAGATAGATTTAAATATATGCAAGGAGGCCCTTAGTTGGGCAAGAAATTACAAAGAACGTAATATAGACAGGATGGGCCCAGAATAAGGCCCATTACAGAAAAACATAAATAATAAGAAAAGAATAAACAGCCTATGGGCCATTCGGCCCATCTTCTCTACACTCCCCCACAAGTTGAGCATATATGTCAATCATGCCAAGCTTGCTAGTATCATGCTGAAGTTTTGCCTTGGGAATGCCTTTGGTGAGAAAATCTACCAATTGTCCTTCAGATGTGATGAAAGGAAGACATACTTCACCCAAAGAGACCCTTTTTCCTAATGAACCGAGATTTCATCATGGGATTTCATCAAATGTGAGAAAATTCATGGAACTATCTTACAAGTCTTGGCACTTCATCACGGGATTTCATCAGGAATATCCAAGTGAACCGAGAGAAGTCATCAATAAACAGGATAAAATATTTGTAGCCACCCATGGAGGGTAAGTGGTAAGGCCCCCACACATCAGTGTGCACAATATTAAAAGGAAAAGAAGATCTTTTATTGCTCAAAGGATAATTGTTTCTACAATGCTTTCATAACTCACAAGACTCACAATGAAGACTGGACAAACTAATTCCCTTAAATAGCTCAGGGAATAAATGACTCAAGGCAGAAAAAGACAGATGACCAAAACGACGATGACACAACATAATCCGACTGACAGACTCTGAAGAAACAGATCCGAGAGCAATATTCCCAAGATGATCAGTGCATTGTCCCGGAGTATCAAGCGGGTATATTCCGTTCACCTCATGGCCACTCCCAATCACCTTCTGAGACTTCAGATCTTGAAAAACACAGTAGGAAGGAAAAAAGGTTACATAACAGTTTAGTGACTTGATTAAACTACTTACAGATAACAAATTTGTATGTAGTTTAGGTACATGAAGGGCAGAAGGTAGGAACAAGGAATCCGTAGCCTTGATGGTTCCCTTACCAGAGATAGGGGCAAGTGAACCATAAGCTAAAGTGATTTTATCACGTCCAGGAAGCAAGTCATATGAAACAAACAAGGTAGAAAGGTTGGTCATATGGTCAGAAGCACCTGAGTCAATAATCCAAGGGATCTTGAGATTACCTGAAGTGGTTGCATGATTGGCAGAAGCCCTTATACCTGAGTGAGCAAATGCAGAAGAAGCTGAATTTCCTGAAGGGTTGGAAGGAGAAGTCACATCACCCAGCTGACTGAACATCTTCCCAAACTTTTCATATTCTGCTCTCATGGCTGCCAACTGTGCACAAGCAGACATTTCTTCAGTATCTGGCCTGACAGCTACATTTGCACTTCCTGATCTTTTACTATCATGTTTTTTTCTGAAACCGAATGGGAACAAGATTAGGATGTAATTTCTAGCACTTGTCTTTTGTGTGCTTCGGCTTCTTGCAGTACTCACATATAACTTCTTTCTTTCCTATGCCACTAGAAGTTCCTACACTCCCTTTAGGTTTAACCCCCATATTCGCAAAGTGATCACTAATATCAGCCCCTTGAACCTGGGCAGCCCTTCTGCTCTCTTCACAACTCACCAATGCATAAGCTTGTGACAATGAGACACACTCCTTGGAAAGAATATTTTGTTTTGTGATATCATATTCTGGGTTTAGTTCGGTTAAGAACTTAAACACCCTGTTCCTTTCAACCAATTTTCTGTAGGTCTCTACATCACTGGTGGTGTCCCAAGTTACAGCTTCTATTAGGTCAATCTCTTGCCATAGAAATTTCAGGGTTGAGAAATATACAGCTAGAGGTTTCTCCCCTTGCCTCAAATTCTTTACATCACTTCTCAATTTATATGCTCTGGCCACATTGAGTTTTTGGGAATAGGTTTCTGCAACACTGTCCCAAATTTCCTTTGCTGAATTCATCCATAGGTAGTGTTGACTAATTTGTGGCTGCATTGAGTTCACAAGCCACCCAATGACAGTGTAATTTTCTTGCATCCACTTCTCGTAGGATGGATCATCTTTTGGGGGAGCCTTCATGCTCCCAGAAATGAACCCCCACTTTCCTTTACTACATACATATATCTTTACTGATTGTGACCATGCCAGATAATTAGTTCCATCTAGTTTGACTGTGGTCACAGTCAATAAAGAATCACTTGGAGTCCCCTGAACCAGTCCATATTCAACACCATTCTTGTTTTCAAACTCTGAGGAGTACATCATGTAAACAATTCAAATATGATTTCAGATGACTTCTACAAGTGTACTGAATGAGGACGAGCAATGGTAGAGTTCCGCCGTCCTCAAGAAGGCAATACTCAAGGACAAACTACACCCAAAAGTTGTGAGAACCAATACTGAAGCAGAAACTTCTACACGAGTCACCCAAAAACAGTTTGGTTCAGCCTTCAAGAAGTAATCAGAAACTTCTAGGCACTGTGCACTCAACCGAAGTTCCTTTTCAAATTAGGGAAATTTTGAGCTTCAAATCAGAACCGAGTTGTTCCCCTTCCCCTTTTTCTTTTCTCTGATTCTTCCTGGCCACTGAACCACTTCTAGGCACTGTGCACTCAACCGAAGTTCCTTTTCAAATCAGGGAAATTTTGAGCTTCAAATCAGAACCGAGTTGTTCCCCTTCCCCTTCCCCTTTTTCTTTTCTCTGATTCTTCCTGGCCACCGAACCACTTCTCCAAGAGATTCGAGTCTTGGGCACTTCCAATGACCTCCAAGAATCAGGCAACACGAGTTAAGCTTCCAGCCCTAGGATATTGAAGTTCAGGTATGCTCTGATACCATGAAGAAAACTGAAGAGAGTAGACCTTGAGAGTTCGGCAATGAGGGTTTGAGAGTGAGAGTTTCGAACCATACTCTCTCTCAGCACCCCAACACTGTTTTATTAAGATAGATTTGAATAATTACAAGGAGGTCCTTAGTTGGGCAAGAAATTACAAAGAACATAATATAGACAGGATGGGCCCAGAATAAAGCCCATTACAGAAAAACATAAATAATAAGAAAAGAATAAATAGCCTATGGACCATTCGGCCCATCTTCTCTACAATCTTTTTCCTATTCCTCTCTGTCTTTGGCTGCACTTGTTATGTACATATCCCAAGTGTCCAAAGACATAAATTTGAACCAAAAGCCCACAAGTGTATCTTCCTTGGTTATTCCCCCACACAAAAGGGTTATTGTTGTTTTGATCTGAAGATTGGCACTCAGTATGTCTCAATGGATGTCACCTTTGATGAGCTCTCTTCCTTTTATGATTCTTCTCAGGAGAGTCATTGTCCAAAGGGGGAGAATTTGTCATAGTTGTTTGTTCTCCCCTTTCCTGTCCTAGTTGAGTCTTCTGTTGAGACTCTTTCCTCCTTCAAATAAGTCAAGGGAGGATCAGTCATTTCATTATTATTCCAATGTTCCTATCCCTCCTCCTTTCCCCTACACCACATGAGCCTCCTACACTTCCAGTCATAGAAGAGACAACAGGTACTGATACAACCCCCTTTGGAGTCATCCTTTTCAGACCTTGATATCCCTATTGCTATTAGGAAAGGAAAAAGGAAGTGTACTGCACATTGCATTTCCAAACACCTTTCTTATAGTTTGTTCTTTCCTTCATATTTTGGCTACCTTTCTTCTGTTGCTTCTAACCCAATTCCCAGGTCTGTGTCAGAAGCTCTTACTATTCTAGAATGGAGGGATGCTATGAGAACAAAAATTGATGCACTGCACAAGAATGACACTTGGGAAGTCGTTGATTTACCTGAAGGGAAGGATCTAATAGGCTATAAGTGGGTTTTTACCATCAAATATCATGCTGATGGCACCATTGAAAGGTACAAGGCTAGGCTGGTTGCAAAAGGTTATACACAGACATATGGGATTGATTATCTAGAGACCTTTGCTCCTGTTGCCAAGATGACTTATGTGAGAGTTTTGCTATCTCTGGCTGCACACTCAGACTGGCCACTTTATCAACTGGATGTAAAGAATGCTTTTCTAAATGGAGAGTTACATGAGGAGGTTTATATGTCCTCTTCCTCCAGGGATGTATGAAACATATATGAAAGGGAAGGTTTGTAGGCTAAAGAAATCTCTTTATAGACTTAAATAGTCCCCTAGGGCATGGTTTGAAAGGTTTAGGGCTGCCCTTGTTAGCTTTGGCAATGTACAGACTCAATCTGATCATACCCTCTTTGTGAAGAGGAGAGGATCCGTGGCAGTTTACCTGATTGTGTATGTTGATGATATTGTTGTGACAGGTAATGATGTATTAGGGATTAATGATCTCAAATCTTTCCTTCATACAGAATTTGAGATCAAAGACCTGGGGGAATTGATATACTTTCTTGGCATAGAAGTTGCTAGATCCAAAGATGGGATCTTTATTTCTCAGAGAAAGTATGTACTTGACTTGCTCTCTAAAACAGGGAAGATGGGTTCTAGATCAGTTGCTACTCCTATTGATATGAGTCATAAACTCTATGCTTCAGATGGAATATTGTTGAAAGATAAGGGAGTTTTCCAGAGACTACTTGGAAAACTTCTCTATCTATGCATGACTCGTCTAGACATTGCATATGTTGTCAGTTGCATTAGTCAGTTTATGCATGCTCCCAGGGATACTCACATGGCAGCAGTAGAGTGGATTCTGTGTTATTTGAAGGGTTCCCCTGGAAAGGGAATTCTATTTGTTAAGCATTGCCATATGAAACTTGAAGCCTACACAGATGCTAATTGGGCCAGAAACATTGATGACAGAAGATCTACCTCTGGGTACTATAGCTTGGTGGCAAGTAATATTGCCTCTTGGAGAAGCAAGAAACAATCCGTTGGTGCCTGATCTTCAGCAAAAGTTGAATACAGAGCAATGGCTCATGGAGTTTCAGAACTACTATGGCTTAGATCCTTGATGGAGGAACTAGGTATTGAGCATGATAAGCCAATGATGTTATACTGTGATAATCAGGCTGCCAACAACATTGTTCACAATCCAGTGCAACATGACAAAACTAAACATATTGAAGTTGACAGACACTTCATTTGAGAAAGAGTGGCTTCTGGAGAGGTCTGTCTACCTTTCATCACTTTTGAAGGACAGTTAGCTGATTTCCTCACCAAGAGCATTCCAAAGGCTAACTTTAGCATGATACTGGCAAGCTTGGCATGATTGACATCTATGCTCAACTTGAGGGGGAGTGTAGAAAAGATGGGCCAAATGGCCCATACACTGTTTATCTTTTTTAATCTTTTATGTTCTTTGCTATAATAGGCCTTAATTTGGGCTTTTATTCTTTCTTATGTTATGTTTTTAATTTTCTGCCCAACTAGGGGTCTCTCTGTAAATTACTAAAGTTTAATTTAATGAAATGGAATTAGGGTTGTAA
Source organism: Nelumbo lutea (assembly GCF_056320005.1). NCBI lineage: Eukaryota > Viridiplantae > Streptophyta > Magnoliopsida > Proteales > Nelumbonaceae > Nelumbo > Nelumbo lutea. Next base: position 5,828,096 of record NC_142688.1, read on the forward strand.
GAGAGGGGGTTATGTTCGAAAATCTCTCTCTTTGAACCCTAGTTGCCGCCACTTTCTTCTTCCTCTTCTCTCTTCTTGAAACTTGATTTCTGCTACTTTCTTTTGATTTTCTGCAACTTTTTAAACAGTCCTTTCTTTTCAAAAGGCTATTTTTCTTCTATCTTAATGGATGGATTCTCTCAATCTTAGGCTAATCATACTTTGTTTATAAGAAGACATGATGATTGGGTCACCATACCAATATTATATGTTAATGATATCGTTGTGACTATGAATGACATCTCTGGAATCTCTCAATTGAAATCCTTGCCTCTGAATTTGAGATAAAGGATCTTGGTGATCTTAAATACTTTTTGGGAATTGAAGTAGCAAGATCAAAGAAAGGTATCTTCATTTTTCAAAGAAAATGTGTTGTTAACTTGCTCTTGAATGTTAGAAAATTGTGGTCTAAGCCAACTAGAACCCCAATTAACCCTAACCTCAAGTTGAATTCCACAAATGGAGATTTTCTTGCAGATAGAGAGGTTAATCACAGACTAGTTGATCGTCTTCTTTACCCATGTTTAACTAGGCTAGATATATCCTATGCAGTTGTTGTAGTTAGTCAATATAAGCATGAGCCCAAACTTCTCACATGCAAGCTATCAATAAGATTATTTCTTATTTGAAGGGATGTCTTGGCAAAGGAATGCTATATTCCAATCACGTGAAGACTGAGGCCTATACAAATGTCGATTCGGCAGGGTCAATGGATGAGAGGAGATCTACTTCTAGCTATTGTGCTTGTACCCTGTGAATAAACCCTAGTTCATTCTAGGTTAAAGCAGAGAAGAAGGAAGAAGAAAGAAAAGAGAAAGAAGGAGAAGAATGTTCGGCCAGACTAGAAGAGAGAAAAGTAAAAGCCACCCTCACCTAGCCAACCCACTTGACTTTTATTCATAAAACTTAAGTTACAAGAAAGACAATGTTGTCCCTCATAGAAGATGGGACACATAACTTAAACTCAGATACAATAGACATTTCACTTTCAATAAGATACACCAGAATGACCAAAATACCCCTGACTCGAGCATTCTAACACTCCCCCTCAAGCTGGAGAGTATATATCATATAGTCCCAGCTTGTTACAAATGTAATCTATTCTTCCCCGAGACAATCCTTTTGTGAAGAGATCTACCCATGATTTCCTGAGCTCACATGAGATGTAGTTATTACCCCACTTATCACTTTCTCTCTCACAAAGTGACAATCCACCTTAATATGTTTAGTTCTTTCATGGAAGACAGGATTGGATGAGATGTGAACAGCAGCTTGATTATCACAATATAGTTTCATGGGTCTGTCAATTGAGAAACCCATCTCCTGTAGTAGGTTCTTCAGCCATACTAGTTCACATGTGGTATGGGCCATAGCCCTGTATTCTGTTTCCACACTACTTCTTGCCGCCACTGTTTACTTCTTGCTCTTCCATGTTACAAGATTGCCACCCAGGAAGGTACAATACCCTGTGGTTGACCTCCTGTCTGATATAGAGCCAACCCAATCAGCATCTGTGTACCCTACTATATCAGGAGTTCCTCCCTTTTGGTATAACAAACCACGACCTAGAGCACCCTTTAGGTACCTAACAATTCTCAGAACAACTTCCCAGTGAGGAACCCGGGGATGTTGCATAAACTGACTCACCACACTCACAGCAAATGATATATCTGGTCGGGTAATGGTCAGATAGTTCAACTTTCCCACCAACCTTTCGTATCTTCCAGGATCATCAAACTCTTCACTTGCATCCACACTTAGCTTGGCATTGAGTTCCATAGGAGTCTTTGCTGGTTTAGCACCTAACAACCCTGTTTCTTCAAATAGATCAAGAACATATTTCCTCTGACATAGGTTGATCCCTTGTTTTGACCTCGCAACTTCTATTCCTAAGAAGTACTTTAGCTTCCCTAGATCTTTCGTATTGAAGTGATCCTGTAAGAATTTTTTCAGTCTGTCAATTCCATTGCTGTCACTTCCAGTTATGACAATATCATCCACATACACGACTAGCAAGATTTTTCCATCTTTTGAGTTATAGTTGAACACAGAATGATCAACCTGACACTGTTTCATCCCAAAGGCCTTCACCACTTCGTTGAACCTGACAAACCATGCACGAGGAGATTGTTTCAGTCCATAGATTGCCTTTTTGAGCTTGCACACCTTACCAACCTCCCCCTGAGCAACAAACCCTGGTGGTTGCTCCATATACACCTCCTCAACAAGATCACCATGTAGAAAGGCATTTTTGATGTCAAGTTGTAGGAGAGGCCAAACATACATAGTAGCCAATGAGATCAACACCCGAACTGAACCAATTTTAGCCACAGGAGAGAATGTCTCCATATAGTCCACACCATATAACTAAGAATAGCCCTTGGCCACCAACCGTGCCTTCAATCGTTCCACACTGCCATCAGGAAGATGCTTCACTGTATAGACCCATTTACACCCAATAGTGTGTTTACCAGGAGGAAGGGTGGTGAGTTCCCACGTGTGATTATGTTGTAGAGCAGAGAGTTCTTCTTCCATGGCTTGCCTCCACCCTGGGGAGGTAAGGGCTTCCTGTACAGTCTTGGGAATGGGAACCGATGAGAGTAATGATATTGTTTTGGAGCAGCTACAGTAGTCCGAACCAGTGAAGAAGGAAGAAGAAGATGAGGAAGAAGACAAGAGAAAGAGAGAACAGGAGGGTTTAGTCGAACTGATTAGTCTTCCATTTAGTCGACCCCCTTGTGTTTATTAGGTTCTAATTACACTTACAAAGACTAAACTGCCCTCACTTAAGTGTGGGGCAGAGTACTCTAATAAAACAGCCACATAAGCAAAGTACTTAACTGACATAAGATTACTAAATTACCCTTATTCGGCTCACTCTAACACTCCCCCTCAAGCTGGAGAATATATGTCATATAATCCCAGCTTGTTACATAGATGATTCACTTTCCCTGAGTTTAGAGCTTTTGTAAACAAATCTGCCCATTGATCATTCGAGCCCACATGTTCTGTGTTTATCTCTCCAGCAAGGACCTTCTCCCTCACAAAGTGGCAATCAACCTCTATGTGCTTTGTTCTCTCATGAAATACAGGATTGGATGAGATATGGAGTGCAGCTTGGTTGTCACAATACAGTCTCATAGGTTTATCCATGTGAAACCCAATTTCTTGTAGAAGATTCCTCAACCATACTAACTCACAGGTAGTATGTGCCATGGCCCTATACTCAGCTTCAGAACTACTTCTGGCCACAACCGTCTGCTTTTTACTCTTCCACGTCACAAGATTTCCTCCAAGAAATGTGCAATAGCCCGTAGTAGATCTTCTATCATTCACTGAGCCTGCCCAGTCTGCATCTGTATACCCCACTACTTCAAGTTTTCCTCCTAGTTTATACAATAGTCCACGGCCTGGAGCTCCTTTCAGATACCTCACAATTCTAAGAATTGCATCCCAGTGAGGTATACGAGGGTCCTGCATGAATTGGCTCACCACACTGACTGCAAAGGATATGTCGGGTCTCGTGATAGTTAGATAGTTCAGCTTCCCCACTAGTCGTCTATACCTTCCAGGATCTTCAAATACTTCTCCTGTATCACTGCTCAACTTAACATTTGGTTCCATAGGGGTCTTAGCCGGTTTTGCACCTAACAGTCCTGTTTCTTCCAATAGATCAAGAATATATTTTCTTTGGCACAGATTTACACCTTGTTTTGACCTGGCAACCTCTATTCCCAAGAAATATTTCAATGTTCCAAGATCTTTTGTTTGGAAATGGTTTTGCAAAAATACCTTTAATTTGCCAATCCCCAATTTATCACTGCCAGTAATGACAATATCGTCCACATAGACCACTAATATAATCTTCCCAGCTTCTGAGTTATAGTTGAACACTGAGTGATCTACCTGGCACTGCTTCATTCCAAAACTCTTCACCACTTCACTGAACTTCCCAAATCAAGCACGCGGCGATTGTTTCAACCCATAAATTGCCTTTTTCAATCTGCATACCTTACCATCCTCCCCCTGAGCAACAAACCCAGGTGGTTGCTCCATATATACCTCCTCCACAAGATCACCATGGAGAAAGGCATTCTTGATATCAAGCTGAAACAAAGGCCAATCATACATAACTGCCAGGGAAATTAGTACACGAACAAAACCAATCTTAGCCACCGAAGAGAATGTCTCCATGTAGTCTACTCCATACAACTGGGAGTAACCTTTAGCAACAAGTCTGGCCTTCAGACGCTCTACACTACCATTTGGCAAGTATTTCACAGTATACACCCAATTACATCCCACAGCATGCTTACCAGGTGGGAGAGTAGTAAGTTCCCACGTTTGAGTATGTTGAAGAGAAGAAAGTTCCTCCTCCATTGCCTGCCGCCAATCAGGTGAACTGAGAGCTTCTTGGACATTGTTAGGTATGGAAATAGAGGATAAAAGGGAAACAAACTGGCGATGTGATGTAGAAAGATGAGATAATGAAACGAAATTGGAAATGGGATGGAGGGTAGAACTGCGTTTCCCTTTCCGTAAGGCAATGGGTAGATCAAGGTTTGAGGGTTCAACAATAGGAGCCATGAGAGGATCCGCAGATGAGGTAGAAGCTGGAGGAGGGGCCGGTGCCGTTCGACGTGTATACATTTGCCGAATTGGTGGACGTTCGGTGGTGATCTGCATGGGATGAGGTGATGAGTCTACTCCAACAACAACATCTGGAACTGGATCACTGGCAGGGAGAGGAAGAGGAAGTGCGGGTGGAGACGAGGGTGCTTCAGGACTTGAGAAGAAGGGGACTGACTCAAAAAAGGTGACATCAGGACAGACATAGCACTTCCGGGTAATGGGATTATAACACTTGTACCCTTTCTGAGTCCGTGAGTAGCCAAGGAAGACACATTTAATTGAGCGTGCATCTAGCTTGTCTATTCCAGGGCTCAGATTGTGGACAAAGCACACACAACCAAAGACACGAGGAATTAATGGGAATGGAGATAAAGTGGGAAACAAGATAGAGAAGGGGGACCGACCATGAAGAATGAAGGAGGGCATCCGATTAATGAGAAAACATGCAGTGAGTACAGTATCACTCCAAAAACGTTTAGGAACATTCATGTGGTGAAGAATAGACCGAGCAGTTTCAAGAACCTGACGGTTCTTCCGTTCAGCTACCCCATTTTGTTGAGGGGTGTATGCACATGATGTCTGATGAATAATGCCATGCTGTTCTAAATACTGTTGAAATGAAGTAAGAAAGTATTCACGACCATTATCTGAACGGAGAATTTTGATTGGAACACCAAATTGTGTGCGTATTTCAGCATGGAATTTTTGAAAAATAGAAAACAATTCACTTCTTTCTTTCATTAAGTAAATCCATGTCATTCTTGAACAATCATCAATAAAGGAGACAAAATACTTGTACCCATTATAAGACTCTATTTTGATTGGACCCCAAACATCCGAATGAACCAAAGAAAAAGGACTCAACATACGACTCTCAACTCTTGGACTGAAGGACACACGACGATGTTTCCCAAACTGACATGACTCACATTGCAAAACTGACAAATGACTCAATGACGGGACCAAAATCTTGAGAGCCTCGAGAGATGGATGTCCCAGTCGGCAATGCCATTGTAGAGGAGTAAGCGAAGTCTGAAGAGCAATTGAAGATCCACCACCGTCAAGATAGTACAGTCCACCAGCTTCATGCCCCCCACCAATCTTCTTCCCCGTCTTGAGATCCTGAAAAACACAGGTGGAAGGAAAGAAGGTAACGGAACAGTTAAGAGCTTTGGTTATTTTACTAACAGACATAAGATTGAATGGAAACTTAGGGACATATAAAACAGATGATAAGGGCACAGGAGCCATGTCAATATTACCAACACCACATATGGGAGATGAGGACCCATTGGCAAGTGTAACAGTTTGTGATGTGGAGGTTTCAGAGAGAGAAGAGAACACACCTGGAGTCCCGGTCATATGATCTGAGGCTCCAGAGTCAATAATCCAGGGAGAGGTTTTAGATGACATGCAAGCAATACCTGATTGGGCAAGTGTGGCAGTGGTATGCTGTGAAGTAGTTTGAAGGAACCGTTCATACCCATCACGCGGTACGCTCACCATTTCCCTCCCAGAGGTAGATGTAGATGTGGGATGAGTTCGGTCTGCCGGTTTACTGTCACTGATATCAACCTCACCCGCTACAGCATGATTAGCCCATTTAGAGGGAGGGCCATGTAGATCATAACAGAAATTCACTGTGTGTCCCTCTCTACCACAATGATTGCATTTCCTTGTAGAGTTATTCTTCCCTCTGCCACGACCTCCCCCTGAGTCACGACCACCCCGACTAATCATGGAACTGCCACGGCCTCCTCGGGGAGCATGACCTCCCCCTCTTGTACTATATCCAACCCCTCGAGCTGTCACAAGTGCTGATCTATCAGACTGTGTGGAGTTCTCTGTCTGTCCCAAAGAGATTCTACGAAGCCTTGAGAATACTTCCTCAAGTGTAGGAAGAGTAGAGCCCCCCAATATTTGGGCTCTAACTGGTTCATATTCCGACTTCAGCCCCACTAAAAATCTTGTAACATCTAGTTGCTCCCTTTGCTGTTGCTAAACTTTAATATCTGGAGTAAGGGGGTGATAGACATTGAGTTCATTCCTTATATTCTTCATGTTGGCATAGTACTCTTCTAGTGTTTTGGTTCCTTGTTGTAAATCAAAATACTCCTGATAAAGCTGATACACTCTTGTTGTGTTATCTTGTCCAGAATATAGCTTCTTAGCATGCTCCCATATATCCTTAGCCGTATCAAGAAACATGAAGTTGGCACTAATTTTAGGTTCCATACTATTCCACAGCCAAGTCATGATTTGAGCATCTTCTTGCTCCCAATCATCAAACCCTAGAGAATCCTCCGATGGCTTTTCATCTCTTACATGCTTTACTTTCTTCTTTGCCTTGAGAAACACTTCCACTGATTTGGCCCATGGAACATAATTCTCCCCATTCAGCTTAATTGAGGTCATTTGTACCCCTAGGTAGTCGGAGGAAATTACCACATTAGGTTTCTGATCATTGTAGCCATCTCCTATTGCTGCCATTGTACTCTTTCACAGTTGCCTCTAACCTTACTTCTCAGCTACAAGCTGATTGATGTTGTTCACAGTTTGATACTTCAGCACCTATTGCAGCCCCTAAACACAACAGTGGGAGCACACACTTGTTCTTCTTTACACTATTGCTGACTTCACACACCTACGACCCACATAAGCATCACAAGCACCACAACACAACAGTAGGCCCTCTTACAACCACTCAATAAAAAAAAATTGCGCATCACAAGCACCACAACACAGTCAAACTGCTACAAGCAGTTCAGATTTGTTTAACACACTTAAGAGGGCATTACACGACCACAAGGAGCTTGGCAAGGCCACTGCATTCTACCTTACACCACTCGGCCACCTACAGCAGCCCTAACACCACTCAACAACTCACAGCAGCCCTACACCATTCGGCCACTGCACACACAGCCCTTTTTAGGGCAACAATGAACCTAGTTCTCTAGGTTCTAATCAGTACTAACTGATTCTTGAAGGGTTCCTACCCAGAAATACCAGCAACACAAGAGGACTAAATAACCAACCTTCCTTTGAGAGTATCAGCCAACCATTCACTGCTGAAATCACCTTCCTTGATGAAGAAAACTGTGCGCAGCAGAGAGCAACGAACTGTGATGTCTCAGACCTAGGGCGAACCAGCTCTCTCCATTAACCAACTAGAAACGAAGAGGAGGGTGTCACGAACACAGCTGAGATGCTTTGCAAGCAGAAGCAGGTCAGAAACCTTGCTCTGATACCATGTTTTGGAGCAGCTACAGTAGTCCGAACCAGTGAAGAAGGAAGAAGAAGATGAGGAAGAAGACAAGAGAAAGAGAGAACAGGAGGGTTTAGTCGAACTGATTAGTCTTCCATTTAGTCGACCCCCTTGTGTTTATTAGGCTCTAATTACACTTACAAAGACTAAACTGCCCTCACTTAAGTGTGGGGCAAAGTACTCTAATAAAACAGCCACATAAGCAAAGTACTTAACTGACATAAGATTACTAAATTACCCTTATTCGGCTCACTCTAACAGATATAAACTTGCAATGAGAAGCAGAAAGGTGAGCAGTGGAAACATAGTCTAAAATGGGATGAGAAGTACAAGTACGCTTACCTTTCCGCAAAGCAATAGGAAGATCAAGATCTGAGGGAGAAGGAGCAATACCAGGATCTGTCGATAGGTGCTGAAGTGGAGGAGGGGCCGAAGCACTTCTGCGGGTATACACTTGAGTAATTGGCGGCCTCTCTGTAGTAACAGGCATATGATGTGCATCTGTAGTAGGAATGGGAGCTATGGGAAGAGGGTCCATAACCGGTACAGGAAGAGGAACCACAGAGGGAGAAGAAGAGACCCGACATCTGAGAAAAATGGAACTGATTCAAAGAAGGTGACATCAAAGCACACAAACAATTTATGAAATTTTAGGTTATAACACACCCTTTCTGAGTCCTTGAGTAGCCAAGAAAAATACACTTCGTAGCTCGTGCATCTAAGTTGTCTACTCCAAGCCCCAAGTGTTGAACAAAACAAACACAACCAAAGACTCTTGGGGTGAGAGGAAAGGGAGACAAAGTGGGAAACAACACGGAGAAAGGGGATTGACTTTCAAGGATTGACATATGCATCCGATTTATCAAAAAACAGGATGTAAGAACAGCATCACTCCAAAAATGCTTTGAGACATGCATATTGATCATCAAGGACCGAGCAGTTTCAAGAAGGTGTCTATTTTTCCGTTCAGCTACACCGTTTTTTTGCGGGGTGTAGGCACAAGAAGTTTGATGAATTATTCCATGATGTTCTAGGTATTGTGAAATGGTGAGGAGATGTATTCTTTGGCATTACCGAGCGAAGTATTTTCAAATGAACACCAAATTGAGTGCGTATTTCAGCATGAAATTTTTGAAAAATAGAGAACAATTCACTATGGTCTTTCATAAGATAGATCCATGTCATCCTTGAAAAGTCATCAACAAAGATTACAAAATACTTAAACCCATTGTATGACACAACTTTAACTGGACCCCATACATCAGAATGAACTAAAGCAAAGGGACTAGAGACACGACTATAACTTCTTGGACTAAATGAGACTCGATGATGTTTTCCCAACTGACATGACTCACAATCTAACGATGAAAGATGACTCAACGAAGGGACTAGCAACTTCAAAGACTTGAGAGAGGGATGACCGAGTCTGTAGTGCCATTGGAGAGGAGTAAGAGACGACTGAAAAGCCACTGGGGGGCCACCACCATCAAGGTAATACAAACCACCTGCTTTATGCCCTCCACCAATCTTCTTCCCCGACTTGAGATCCTGAAACACACAAGAAGAAGGATAGAAGGTTACAGAACAATCAAGAGACTTGGTTAATCTGCTAACAGACATAAGATTAAACGGAAACTTAGGAACATATAAAACAGATGCTAAAGACATGGAGGAAAAATCAACATCACCAACACCACAAATAGGAGATGTAGAACCATTAGCAAGAGTAACTGACTGAGACGTGGAGGAGCGAGAAAGGGATGAAAATACATCAAGAGTCCCAGACATATGGTTTGAGGCTCCGGAATCAATGATCCAGGGTGAGGCTTTGGAAGCCAAGCAAGCCATACCTGAATGGGCAAGTGTAGTTGTGTTCTGCTGAGATGTTTGAAGGAACTGCTCATACACTGCCCGTGGTACACACCATTTCCTGCCCGGAAGCACAAGCGGGTGTGGAGGGTGTTGGGACAGTTTGCTGTCTTTCATTAATGGTGCTACTACTCTTAGATGTAGCATGGTTAGCCCAAGTGTTGGGTGGACCACGCAAATCATAGCAGAAATTAACTGTGTGCCCCTCTAAGCCACTATGTGTACATTTTCTCTGAGCATTACTCCTTCCTCTTCCACGGCCTCCCCCTGACTCTCGGCCTCCAGTCCGGCCACTAGCCTGGTTAAATATGTGTCCACCACGGCTGCTTGGAGGGCCACTGCTGCCACCACTACTTCTACTTCCATAGCCACTCCCTTAGTCACTACCAAACCAGATCTATCAGAGACGGAAGAATGTTCCACCGGCTCAATGGATGTCCTTTTGAGACGGGCAAAAACTTCTTCAAGTGAAGGGAGACCTGATCCCCCCAATATTTGTGCTCTGACAGGCTCATACTCAACCTTCAAGCCCACAAGAAACCTAGTCACATCAAGTTGTTCACGTTGCTTTTGTTGGATCTGGACATCTGATGTTAGAGGGTGATACACATTTAGCTCATTGCGGATGTTCCTCAAACTTGCATAGTACTCCTCTAAGCTTTGACTTCCTTGCTTCAAATTGAAGTACTCTTGGTACAACTGATATACCCTAGTTGTGTTGTCTTGTCCAGAGTACAACTTTTTAGCATGATCCCAGATCTCTTTGGTTGTATCTAGGAACATGAAGTTCACACTAATCTTTGGTTCCATGCTGTTCCAAAGCCATGTCATTATCTGTGCATCATCTTGTTCCCAATCACTGAACCCAGGAGAATTAGAGGAAGGTTTCTCCTCCCTCACATGTTTTGCTTTCCTCTTGGCCTTCAAGAACACCTCCACAGATTTTGCCCATGGTACATAGTTCTCACCATTCAACTTGATTGATGTCATTTGAACACTTATATAATCTGAAGAAAGCATGATGCTGGTTTGGTTGTCATTCCCATCTATGGAAGAAGCCATCTCCATTATTTCACCTTCAAATATACAACACAACCACACACTCTTTCACACGGATTATCTCACTTATAGCACCACCAATCCCAGCTTTAAATGCACATTACACACCACACACTAAGGCTGAAATCACTCAGTCTTCACATCAAACACCTGGGCTGCACACTGCAAAACCATTCACCACCACACATTAAGACTGAAATCTCTCAGTCTTCACATCAAACACTTGGGTTGCACACTGCAGAACTGATTACACACAAGGTCTAGGACCCAACCACCACTACCACCAATCACCACGACACAACCACCACCAAACTACTGCTGTTGTGAACCTCAGCAGTCGACAACTCTTCTTTCAACATACATATGAAGAGGAATGCAGAGGAATACGACTGAAATGCATATCAGTCACACCAAGCATCACCACAACCAACTTCTGAAGCAAAAAGAAAACATTTACAGTCCCTTACTTGGACAAACAACAGTAGTGTTCATACCTGTCCACATTCAGCCCTTTTCGATACTAAATAGAGGGTTTAGTATACCACTTCAACGACCACCACAGCAACGACTGGAGGCATTCTCACCTCCAGACCCACAAAACGACAGCTCCTTTTCAGCCCCTTATCGAACCTCCACTCAGGTCAATCGAAAATGAAGAAGACGACTGTGAAAGCTGGCGGCGAACCCAGAAAGAGAACAGCAACAAGAAAAAAATAAGGATACAACCTTACAGCTCTGATACCATGTGAATAAACCCTAGTTCATCCTAGGTTAAAGCAGAGAAGAAGGAAGAAGAAAGAAAAGAGAAAGAAGGAGAAGAATGTTTGGCCAGACTAGAAGAGAGAAAAGTGAAAGTCACCCTCTCCTAACCAACCCACTTGACTTTTATTCATAAAACTTAAGTTACAAGAAAGACAATGTTGTCCCTCATAGAAGATGGGACACATAACTTAAACTCAGATACAATAGACATTTCACTTTCAATAAGATACACCAGAATGACCAAAGTACCCCTAACTCGAGCATTCTAACATACCCTAATCAAAGGCAATGTGATATCTTGGAGGAGCAAGAAACAATTTGTTGTTACTTGTTCTAGTGCAGAGGCAGAATACAAGGCAATGGTTCATAGGGTGTCAAAGTTGCTAATGGTTGAGGACCTTGTTAACATAAATGGGAATTCAAGCTAAAACTCTGGTGGGACTTTATTGTGACAATCATGCATCTATAAACATTGCTCATGGTATTATTCATCATGATTGTACAAAACATATCGAAGTGGATAGACATTTCGTCCGAGTGAAAATTGATAGTGGAGATATTTGCCTACCTTTTGTAAGATCAGACGATCAACTTGCTGATTGCCTTACTGAAGGAGTTTGCAAGACAAAGTTCGACAGTAACTCAGGCAATCTGGGCATGATAGATATATATTCTCAGCTTAAGGGGGGTGTTGAGAATAAACAATGAGTTGTGAGGGTATTTTGGTCTTTTCATTTCTTTTGCATTTGGGTGCCCAAGTAGGGTCAATTTTGTACTTTTCTTTCAGATACAAATGCAATGTTTCTGGTGCGAAAAGTAACTTGACACACCATTCATAACTTTTCACTTCTTCAATTAAGGTGGATTGAAATGAGAAGGACAAGATTTGGTGGACTTATTGCCAAAGACCAAGGCACACTAGGGAGACTTGTTGGGATCTTGTTAGCAATCCAAAGAAAGTTACAAAGAAGCAAGATGTTAAGAAGTTCAACTCAGATATGTGGCCTCTAAGGATTCTTGGTTAGTGACAACTGTTGGTTCGACTGTCTTAATTTGTTTGTTTTATCTTTGTTGTGTCTTAAGACATTAGTTATTGGGCCTAATCTTATTTAGTGTTTTATTTGACTAGGTGTCCCATCACTAATCAGGGGCATTCTAGTCTATTTATGTAACATTATGTAATGCTCTTATATATAATAGATTAGGGATGGCTGAGAGTGATTTTTCCGCCCTTCTCATATCTTCTCCCTCTTCTTCTTCCTCTCTTCTAATTCGGCAGCCTTATTCCAGCAAACATGGTATCAGAGCTCTAATCTTTCGCCTGGTTACAGCAGCCGCTTCTTCTACTCGCACCTACCTCTCTCTCTTCTTCTTTTCTATCTTGGTTGCTGCAAAGAAACCCTAGGGTTGGTCGTAGAACAAAGCATGACCTACATCTAGGGTTTCCCTTGGTTGTAGGGCCCAGGGGGAGTTAGACCCAGAAGCTGATGCCCTAATAGGCACAGTACAGCAAACTGTAGCCATTTAGCTAAGAGGGATCTGTGTAGAACAGATCTAGGAGGGAGGACTGATCTCTGCAGTCCTAAAACTGTTCGTGGGTGAGGTTATTGCCTGCGATAGCAGTGATTAGCACACAGTAGAAGCCAACACAGCAAGTTGCAGGCTACGGCAACAGTGATTAGAACACAGCAGAGGGTCGCACAACAGATTATAGTCTGCGACAGCAGTAATTAGGGCACAGTGCAGCAGTGTAGTACTCGGTGTTTCAGCTCTGTGACGGGTTCTCAGGACTGAGTTTTAATGCAGCAAGTTCCGTAAGTTTGAAACAGTTCTCTATATATTGTGTTTACAGTCTTGACATTTACAAGTAGGAGAAGATGTCTTCCATATCCGAGGAAGTGTTTTCTAGAGATGTTAGGGCTTGTGGGAGGTCTCCTAATCTGGAGAATCCAAATCTTCACAGCCTTACAGATCACAAATGTGTTGTTGGATGAGTACAACTTCAAAGAATGGTCTGTTTCAGCCATGCTCTTCATCACATCCCAGGAACTCACTGGTTACTTGGACGGGCAGAAGAAGGAACCCGAAGTGGGGAGTGCTGAATATGCAACTTGGTGCAAGGAGAATGCTACAGTTATGTCCTGGCTACTACTTGCTTCAATGACTCCAAGGGTAGTTAGGACTGTTCAACATTTCTCCTCTGCTGCCAAGATATGGGAAAAAGTGTCTAAAACCTATGGGCAGAAAAAAAAAATGCCAGAATTTACAGATTGAATCAAGACATTGTTGCCTTAAGGCAAGGAGATATGAGTGTGGCAACATATTTTGCTACACTAGAAGAACTATGGGAAGAGCTAGATCATCACCTTATTATTGATTGGGAGAATGCCAGAGACAAGGAAAAGCATGACAAATAGGTTGAAGAGGGTAGAGCATTTAAATTTTTGGCTGGCCTAGATCCGATTTATGAGAGCATAAGGTCCCAAATTCTGGGAAGGGATGAAATGCCAGACTTACATCATGTCTACTACCTTGTGAGGAATGAAGAGGTGGGAAGAAAAAAGATGCAGGTTGATACTCAAACTAAACTAGCTGAACAGTCTGTGGAACATTTGGCCCTAATCTAGACAAATCAAAAAGGGAACAGGTACTCGGACAAGAGACATCTGAAGTGCACCCACTGTGGAGGAGAAAGGCATGTGAAAGAGAAATATTGGGTTCTCTATCCGCATTTGAAGCCAGCTGCATTGAGGAAAGATAAGAAGCATCAGAAAGGTCAACCTGCGAGTGGAATCTAGCTGCGAGTCACAGTGATGAGGGTTCAAAACACTCATCCATAGTTTCTTCCTCTTCCATGGGACAGACTACTAATTCCCCTGGAACCGGGTCCTTGGGTTTTACTGTCAATGAGGTAGACGTACTTAGCCGGGCCCTAGCCCGTCTAAGGACCAATTCTCTTGCTTCCACCTCCCTTGCCAGATCAGGTATTGTCTCTGCCTTTTGTGCAACTAGTTCTATTGATTCTGCCTCTTGGATTATTGATTCTGGTGCAATTGACCACATGACACAAATGTCTTCTCTATTTTCTTCCTATCATCTAATGTCTGGCCAAGATAAGATGAGGATTGTTGATGGTTCTCTCTCTACCATTTCTAGGAATGGAGTGGTTAACCAAAGCAAGGACCTCTCACTCAAATCTGTCTTGCATGTTCCCAATCTTTCTTCAAATCTCTTATCTGTTTCAGAGCTTACCAAAAATCTGAATTGTAGCATAAACTTTTTTCCTACTCATTGTGTCTTTCAGAACAGACTGACGAAGAGAACGATTGGGAGCGGTCATGAGTGTGGAGGTCTCTACTACCTTGATGCAGACATCAGTTTGGCCTTACAAACATCTGCTACTAGTACTCGGTCCAATGTGGAGTCAATAGCTAGGTTACATTTGTGGCATGCTAGGTTAGGTCATTTACCATTTTCATCATTAGAAGTGTTGTTTCCAGACTTATTCAAAGGTGTTTCAAGTAAAGAGTTAGTCTGTGAAGTCTATCAACTATCAAAGCAATGTAGAACTATTTATTCAATTTCTAGTAATGAAATTCAAGCTTCTTTTGACTTAGTCCACTATGATGTTTGGGGCCCCTCTCCCATTATTTCTGTTGATGGTTTTTGATACTTTATCAATTTTATTGATCACTATTCTCGATGCACATGGTTCTACTTATTAAAAGCACGAGATGAAGTGCCGCAAGTAATCATGACATTTTGCAAAATGATTGAAACACAATTTGGCAAGAAAATCAAACAATTCAGGTCAGATAATGCTGCTGAATATTTTGAAAGGTCCCTGAATCTATTTATGGAGGATGCTGGAATGATTCATCAGTCATCTTGTGCTAGTACTCCCCAACAGAATGGGGTTGCTGAACGCAAGAATAGACACCTATTGGAGACTGCTCGAGCCTTACTATTTCAGCACAAAGTTCCAAAAAACTATTGGTCTGAAGCAATCCTTACTGCATCATGTCTGATAAATCGAATGCTATCCAAGGTATTGGGGATGAAAACTCCTTTCTCTATTCTTTGCCCTCACCTTCCTGACTTTTCACTTCCACCGAGAGTCTTTGGTTGTGTTTGCTTTGTACATGTCAAGGATCAACAAAAGACCAAATTGGATCCTAGGGCTACGAAGGGAATCTTTTTGGGGTACTCCCCTACTCAGAAGGGGTACAAGTGTTATGATCCAGTCACCAAGAAAAAATATGTCACAAAGGATGTGGTATTCTTTGAGTCTCAATCCTATTTTCGTTCTTCCTAGAATCCTTTTCAGGGGGAGACTAGTGGGATGGAAAAGGATCCTTCTGTTCCCTCCTTCTTTGTGCCTCTCTCTACCTCTAACCTTCCATCTTCTCCTCCTGATCTACCTAGTTGTGGTATTCCGGGTGATTCTAGTGAGGCTCCCATTGTTCCAGCTACTACTAGTGATGTTGCAAATGTTACTAAAGACTCCAGCAGGCAGCAAAGAGATATCAGAATCACCTACAACAGAAGGAAGAAGGGTCCTCTAACTCATGACAACAACCAATTGGACTCGGATAAACCTGTCTCAGAAACTCAAGGTAATCCTATCAATTCCTCTGACTTGGATCTTCCTATTGCCCTTCGTAAGTCTACCCGTTCTTGTACTATCAGACACCCCATTGCTGATTTTGTGTCTTACTCACAATTGTCTCCTCGTTATTGTTCTTTTGTGTATGCTCTCTCTTCTATGCATGTCCCTACTAGGTATTCAGAGGCAATATCTGACCCAAAATGGAAAGAGGCTATGGACTGTTTGCTGTAATAGGGCTGCCGAGTGAGAGAAGAAGAGGAAGAAGAAGAAGAACATAAACGAAATGGGTAGCAGTAATATGTTCGGCCAGCCCTAATCTATTATATATAAGGACATTACATAATGTTACATAAATGGACAAGAATGCCCCTGATTAGTGATGGGGCACCTAGTCAAAATAAACACTAAATAAGATTAGGCGCAGTAACTAAGGCCCAATAACTAATGACGTAAGACCCAACAAAGATAAACATACAAACTAAGACAGTCGAACCAACACTCCCCCTCAAGCTAAGCATGGATGTCAAGCATGTTTAACTTGCCAAGTAAGTCCACGAAATTCACTATAGCTAGCCCTTTAGTCAGAACATCTGCAATCTGCATCTCGGAGGGAGTATAAGGAATGCAGAGTTCTCCTAAGACAATTCTTTCTCTAACAAAGTGACAGTCTATCTCAATATGTTTTGTTCTATCATGTTGCACTGGGTTATTTGCAATGTTGATGGCTGCCTTGTTGTCACAGTACAACCTGAGAGGGCACTCAATCTTTATTCCAAGTTCACCAAGCAGGATCTTCAGCCATAAGAGTTCAGCAACACCATAAGCCATAGCTCGGTACTCAGCCTTTGCACTAGATCTTGCAACCACATTCTGTTTTTTACTCCTCCATGTAACTAAATTTCCTCCAACAAAGGTACAGTACCCAGAAGTAGACTTCCTGTCCCCAACAGAGCCAACCCAATCTGCATCAGTATATCCTTCAACTTCAATTTTACTATTTTTCCTGAACAGAATCCCTTTCCCCGAGCAAGACTTCAAATATCTGAGGATCCTTTCCATAGCTTTCATGTGAGGGATCTTAGGAGTGTGCATGAACTGACTGACAACATGTACAGCATAAGCAATGTTAGGGCAAGTAAGGGACAGGTAAATCAACTTCCCCACCAGCTTTTGGTATCTTTTATTATCAAGGTAGTCCTCTCCTACTGACACCTGTAGACCATGATTCTGTTCTATTGGAGTATTGGCCGGCCTACACCCCATCATGCTTGTCTCTTGAAGAAGATCAAGGATGTATTTCCGCTGACATATATAGATACCCTCTTTGGATCATGCAACTTCAATCCCAAGAAAGTATCTCAGTTGGCCCAGATCTTTGATCTCAAATTCAGCAACCAAAAATTCCTTTGGTCTTTTAATCTCTTCCTGATCATCCCCTGTAATTACCATATCATCCACATAGACAATAAGTGTCGTAAGTTTGCCATTTCTCTTCCTAATGAATAGGGTATAATCTGCTCCACTTTGAGTGTAACCCCCTTTCTTCATGACTCCACATAGCTTCTCAAACCAAGCTCGAGGGGACTGCTTAAGGCCGTATAGGGCCTTTCTCAGTCCATACCTTCTTGCCAAAAACATAACCTGGTGGAGGATCCATGAACACCTCTTCATGCAGGTCGCCATTCAAGAAAGCATTCTTCACGTCCAACTGATGTAGCTCCCATGAGAAATTTGCAGCTAATGATAATAGAACTCGGATTGTGTTGAGTTTTGCCACCAGAGCAAAAGTTTCTTTGCAGTCAATCCCTTCTTTTCGAGTAAACCCTTTTGCTACCAGTCTAGCCTTGTACCTCTCAATGGACCTGTCCTCCCTATGCTTCACAGTGAACATCCACTTGCATCCAACAGTGCCTTTCCCTTCTGGTAGATCCACTAATTCCCAAGTCCTTGCTTTCATTAAGGCTTTCATTTCTTCATCCATAGCCTCTTTCCATTTTGGGTCAGATACTGCCTCAGTATACCTGGTAGGAACATGCACAGAAGATAGAGTAGACACAAAAGAACAATAACGAGGAGACAATTGTGAGTGAGACACAAAATCAGCAAAGGGGTATTTGATAGTACAAGAACGAGGAGACTTACGAAGGGCAATAGGAAGATCTAAGTCAGAGGAACTGATAGGATTACCTTGAGTTTCTGAGACAGGTTGATCCGAGTCCAATTGGTCACTGTCATGAGTTAGAGGACCCTTCTTCCTTCTGTTGTAGGTGATTCTGATATCTCTTTGCAGCCGGTTGGAGTCTTCAGTAATATTTGCAACATCATTAGTAGTAGCTGGTACAATGGGAGCCTCACTAGATTCACCCGGGATACCACAACAGGTGGGACAGGAGGAGAAGATGGAAGACCTGAGGTCGAGAGAGGTACAAAGAATGGGAGAACAGAAGAATCCTCTTCCATCCCACTAGTCTCCCCCTGAAGAGGATTCTGGGAAGAGTGAAAATAGGATTGAGACTCAAAGAATACCACATCCTTTGTGACATATTTTTTCTTGGTGACTAGATCATAACACTTGTATCCCTTCTGAGTAGGGGAGTACCCCAAAAAGATTCCCTTTGTAGCCCTAGGATCCAATTTGGTCTTCTTCGGATCCTTGACATGTATAAAGCATACACAACAAAAGACTCTTGGTGGAAGAGAAAAGTCAGGAAGATGAGGGCAAAGAACAGAAAAAGGAGTTTTCATCCCCAATACCTTGGATGGCATTCGATTTATCAGATATGATGCAGTAAGGATTGCTTGAGACCAATAGCTTTTTGGAACTTTGTGCTGAAATAGTAAGGCTCGAGCAGTCTCCAATAGGTGCCTATTCTTGTGCTCAGCAACCCCATTCTGTTGGGGGGGTACTAGCACAAGATGACTGATGAATCATTCCAGCATCCTCCATAAACAGATTTAAGGACCTTTCAAAGTATTCTACAGCATTATCCGACCTGAATTGTTTGACCTTCGTACCAAATTGTGTTTCAATCATTTTGCAAAATGTCATGGTTACCCGCGGCACTTCTTCTCGTGCTTTTAATAAGTAGATCCATGTGCATCGAGAATAGTGATCAACAAAACTGATAAAGTATCGAAAGCCATCAGCGGAAATAATGGGAGAAGGACCCCAAACATCAGAGTGGACTAAGTCAAAAGAAACTCGAATTTCATTACTTGAAGTTGAATAAACAGTTCTACATTGCTTTGATAGTTGACAGACTTCACAAACTAACTCTTGACTTGAAACACCTTTGAATAATTCTGGAAACAACACTTCCAATGAAGAAAAAGGTAAATGACCTAGCCTAGCATGCCATAGATGTAATCTAGCTATTGACTCCACATTGGATTGACTACAAGTAAAAGATGTTTGCAAGGCCGAACTGATGTCTGCATCAAGGTAGTAGAGACCTCCACACTCATGACCGCTCCCAATCGTTCTCTTCGTCAATCTGTCTTGAAAGACACAATGAGTAGGAAAAAAGGTTATTCTATATTTCAAATTTTTGGTAAGCTTTGAAACAGATAAGAGATTTGAAGAAAGATTGGGAACATGCAAGACAGATTTTAGTAAGGTCCTTCCTTAGGTCAACCACTCCCTTCCCAGAGATGGTAGAGAGAGAACCATCAGCAACCCTCATTTTATCTTGGCCAGACATTAAATGATAGGAAGAAAATAGAGAAGACATGTGTGTCATGTGGTCAGTTGCACCAGAATCAATAATCCAAGAGGCTGGATCAATAGAACTAGTTGCACTAAAGGCAAAGACAATACCTGATCTGGCAAGGGAGGAGGATGGAAGAGAATTGGTCCTTAGACGGGTTAGGGCCCGGCTAAGTACCTCTACCTCATCGGCAGTAAAACCCAAGGACCCGGTTCGAGGGGAATTAGAAGTTTGTCCCATGGAAGAGGAAGTAACTGTAGATGTGTGTTTTGAACCATCATCACTTTGACCCATAGCCAAATTCACACTTGCAGATTGACCCTTCTGATGCTTCTTATCTTTCCTTAATGCAGCTGACTTCAGATGTGGATGGAGAACCCAACAGGTCTCTTTCACATGCCTTTCCCCTCCACAGTGGGTGCACTTCAGATGTCTCTTGTCAGAGTACCTGTTTCCCCTTTGATTTGTAGAGATTAGGGCCGAATGCTCCACAAACTGTTCAACTAGTTTTGTTTGAGTATCAACCTGCATCTCTTTTCTTCTCACCTCTTCATTCCTCACAATGTAGTAAACATGATGTAAGTCTGGCATTTCATCCCTTCCCAGAATTTGGGATCTTATGCTCTCATATATAGGATCTAGGCCAGCCAGAAACTTAAATGCTCTACCCTCTTCAATTTGTTTTTCATGCTTTTCTTTGTCTCCAGCACTCTCCCAAAGTCCTTCTAGTGTAGCAAAATATGTTGCAACACTCATATCTCCTTGCCTCAAGGCAGCAATATCTTGATTCAGTCTGTAAACTCTGGCATTATTCTTTTTCTGCCCATAGGTTTTAGAAACCTTTTCCCATATCTTGGCTTTCGTGGAAAAATGTTGAACAGTCCTGGCTACTCTTGGAGTCATTGAGGCAAGTAGCCAGGACATAACTGTAGCATTCTCTTTGCGCCAAGTTCCATATTCAGCACTTCCCACTTCTGGTTCCTTCTTCTGCCCGTCTAAGTAACCAGTGAGTTCACGGAATGTGATGAAAAGCATGGCTGAGACAGACCATTCCCTGAAGTTGTACTCATCAAACAACACACTTGTGATCTGTAGGCTGTGCAGATTCGGATTCTCCAGATTAGGAGACCTCCCACAAGCCCTAGCATCTCTAAAAGACACTTCCCCGGATATCGACTACATTTTCACTTACTTGTAAGTGTCAAAACTGTAACCGCAATGTATAGAGAACTGTTTCACACTTACGGAACTTGCTGCACTGTAAACTCAGTTCTGAGAACCAGACACAGAGCTGAAACACTGCACACTGTGCCCAAATTACTGTTGTCACCGAGTACTACACTGCAACTTGTTGTGTTGGCTTCTACTGTGTGCTAAACACTGCTATCGCAGGTTATAACCTCACCCACGAACAGTTCTTGGACTGCTGAGTTCAGTCCTTCCGCCTAGATCTGTTCTACACAGATCTATCTTAGCCGAATGGCTACAGTCTGCTGTACTGTGTCTATTAGGGCATCAGCCTCTGGGTCTAATTCCCCTCGGGCGCTACAACCAAGGGAAACCCTAGATGTAGGTCTAGCTGTGTTCTACGACCAACCCTAGGGTTTCTTTGCAGCAACCAACAAGAAAGATGAGAGAGTTACCTGGGAGTAGAAGAAGATGCGGCTGTTGTAACCGGTCGAAAGATAAGTGCTCTGATACCATGTTTGCTGAAATAGGGCTGTCGAATGAGAGAAGAAGAGGAAGAAGAATAAGAACAGAAACGAAATGGGTGGCAGTAATATGTTCGACCAGCCCTAATCTATTATATATAAGGACATTTCATAATGTTACATAAATGGACAAGAATGCCCCTGATTAGTGATGGGACACCTAGTCAAAATAAACACTAAATAAGATTAGGCCCAGTAACTAAGGCCCAATAACTAATGACTTAAGACCCAACAAAGATAAACATACAAACTAAGACAGCCGAACCAACATGGACGAAGAAATGAAGGCCTTAATGAAAGCAGGGACTTGGGAATTAGTGGATCTACCAGAAAGGAAAGGCACTGTTGGATGCAAGTGGGTGTTCACTATGAAGCATAGGGAGGATGGGTCCATTGAAAGGTATAAGGCTAAACTGGTAGCAAAAGGGTTTACTCAAAAAGAAGGGATTGACTACAAAGAAACCTTTTCTCTAGTTGCAAAACTCAACACAATCCGAGTTCTATTATCGTTAGCTGCAAATTTCTCATGGGAGCTACATCAGTTGGATGTGAAGAATGCTTTCTTAAATGGCGACCTACATGAAGAGGTATTCATGGATCCTCCACCAGGTTATGGGATTGGCAAGAAGGTATGTAGACTGAGAAAAGCTCTATACGGTCTTAAGCAGTCCCCTCGTGCCTGGTTTGAGAAGCTATGTGGGGCCATGAAGAAAGAGGGTTACACTCAAAGTGGGGCAAATCATACCCTGTTTATAAGGAAGAGAAATGGCAAACTTACAACACTTATTGTCTATGTGGATGATATGGTAATTACAGGGGATGATCAGGAAGAGATTAAAAGACTAAAGGAGGTCTTGGCTGCTGAATTTGAGATTAAAGACCTGGGCCAACTGAGATACTTTCTTGAACTTGCTAGATCCAAAGAGGGCATCTATATATGTCAGCGGAAATACATCCTTGATCTTCTATAAGAGACAGGCATGATGGGGTGTAGGCCAGCAGATATTCCAATAGAACAGAACCATGGTCTACATGAGTCTATAGGAGAGGACTACCTTGATAAGGAAAGATACCAAAAGCTAGTGGGGAAGTTGATTTACCTGTCCTTCACTCGCCCTGACATTGCTTATGCTGTACATGTTGTCAGTCAGTTCATGCACACTCCTAAAATCCCTTACATTAAAGTTGTGGAAAGGATCCTCAGATATTTGAAGTCTTGTCCGGGGAAAGGAATTCTATTCAGAAAAAATAATAAATTTGAAGTTGAAGGATATACTGATGCAGATTGGGCTGGCTCTGTTGGGGACAGGAAGTCTACTTCCGGGTACTGCACCTTTGTTGGAGAAAATTTAGTTACATGGAGGAGTAAAAAACAGAATGTGGTGGCTAGATCTAGTGCAAAGGCTCAATGTCGAGCTATGGCTCATGGTGTTGCTGAACTTCTATGGCTTAAGATCCTTCTTGGTGAACTTGGAATAAAGATCGAGTGCCCTCTCAGGTTGTACTATGACAACAAGGCTGCCATCAACATTACAAATAACCCAGTGCAACATGATAGAACGAAACATATTGAGATAGATAGTCACTTTGTCAGAGAAAGAATCGTCTCAGGAGTACTCTGCATTCCTTATACTCCCTCCGAGATGCAGATTGCAAATGTTCTGACTAAAGGGCTAGCTACAGTGAAATTCTTGGACTGACTTGGCAAGCTAAAAATGATTGACATCCATGCTTAGCTTGGGGGGGAGTGTTGGTTCGGCTGTCTTAATTTGTTTGTTTTATCTTTTTTGTGTCTTAAGACATTAGTTATTGGGCCTAATCTTATTTAGTGTTTTATTTGACTAGGTGTCCCATCACTACTCAGGGGCATTCTAGTCTATTTATGTAACATTATGTAATGCTCTTATATATAATAGATTAGGGCTGGCTGAGAGTGATTTTGCCGCCCTTCTCATATCTTCTCCTTCTTCTTCTTCTTCTCTTCTCATTCGGCAGCCTTATTCCAGCGAACAAGAACTATTATTACTCCCTAGGGGCATTCTATGCATTCTGCACCTGAGGATCTGCTAGGGACCATGCAAGATCAACTTAAGCAGTATGGTAGGGCGTTACAAGGTGTGATGTAATATCTGTTATATCCTGAGTTAAGTGATGTGTCCCAAACAAAAATAAGGGCACAATAGTCTTTATGCTTAAGGACTTGTTTGTTTGCTCTGAAATCTGACATCTGAAAGTGCAATAATTACATTAAAAGGTATATTGGTATTGGTGAGCTTTTCTTTCCTTAGAACTCTGAATGCAGAGAATGTTGCTCTGAATTCTGAATTCTGAATTCTGAAAATTATTAAATATCCATTTTGACCCCATATATGAGAGATTTTGTTTGTCTTTTTGGAGGCATCATTGGAAAACAAAAAGTTGTATGATTGCACTTTAAGAGATAAGAGATAAGAGGAAACGAACAACCATTTTTCTCTTAAAGTTTTATGAATAAACCCTAGTTGATTCTAGGTCAAAGTAGAGAAGAAGGAAGAAGAAAGAAAAGAGAAACAAGAAGAAGAGTGTTCGGCCAAACTAGAAGAGAGAATGTGAAAAATCACTCTCCTAACCGATCCACTTGAAGTTTATTCATAAAACT
Source organism: Nelumbo lutea (assembly GCF_056320005.1). NCBI lineage: Eukaryota > Viridiplantae > Streptophyta > Magnoliopsida > Proteales > Nelumbonaceae > Nelumbo > Nelumbo lutea. The sequence goes on from NC_142688.1 coordinate 5,852,388, forward strand.
TAGAGTTACAAGAAAGACAGTTTTGTCCCTCATATAAGATGGGACACATAACTTAAACTCAGATAAAATAGACCTTTCACTTTCAAGAAGATAAACCAGAATGACCAAAATACCCCTGACTCGAGCATTCTAACAAGAGGAAACGAACAGACCCTACGATTATAAATCTATATATAATAATCTAGCCAACTAGAGAGTGTGAATTCTCTAGTTCGAACCAGTCTTCTTTTGTATTCCTTCTCCTCTTCTCTCTTCTCTTTCTTCTAATCTTTCACTCTTCTTTCATTTTCTTCATTTTTCTGAAACTAAAACCTATACAGATCTGAATTTTACCATGGAATCAGAGCCATTATAATCAGTTCAGATCTACCCAGTTTTTTATCTTTTTCAGCACCCATTACCCTAGTTTTTTTTTTTTTGTTTTTTTTTTTTTGCAGATTTCTCATTGTTTAATTCGAGATTAACAGAGGGGCTAAAAGGAGTGATCATTTTTTTTGTTTTTGGAGGTTTCCATGCCTCTAGTGGGTGGTGTTGGGGTTGTTTCAGGTGGTTGGTAGAAAACCCTCTTATCGATGGATCAAAGAGGGCTGTTTTCACTTTTCAGTAGTGTAGTGGACGGACAAGTGCAAGTATGATTTGTGTGATTCAAATAGGTGGGTTGCATGGGAATTACAGTGAGGAACAAGTTTTGATGCGTTGCAGGCCCTATTGCTATGTGTATGAGGTGTATTTAGGTGGTTTTGTGGTATTGAAAGTGGAGAACAACAATGAATATTTTTGCTGAAACCTGTAATGGTAGATGTTCCAGTAACAATTAGCCATTGGTGTGCAATAAGGTGACTAGTTAGTGAGCTAAGAAGAAAAGTATGTGAAAGAAGATAAACCCTTAACTGAATCTCAGGGGTATGATGAGTGGGAACAAGAAGATGCACAAATTATGACATGGTTATGGAATAACATGGAACCTAAGATTAGTGTGAATTTACTGTTCTTAGATACAACCAAGAAGGTTTGGGATCATGAAAGGAGGCTTTACTCTAGACAAGACAATACTACTAGAGTATACCAAATTTGCCAAGAGTATTTTAATCTACAACAGGGTAATCAGAGTCTTGAAGAATGTTATGCTAGTATGAGAAATCTACAGAATGAGTTGAATGTTTATCATCCCCTGACATATGATGTCAAAATTCAGCAACAATAGAGAGAGCAGCTTGATGTAACCAGATTTTTAGTAGGATTGAAGTCTAAATATGAATTGGTGAGAGCACAAATACTAGGTGGGTCTACCCTTCCCACTCTTGAAGAGGTGTTTGCCCATCTCTGGAGGATTTCGGTTGGACCTAGAGAGAACTCCACCATATTTGATAGGTTCCCTTTTGTAGTGACAAGAGGGGGAGGCTGTGGAGGTAGAGGAGGAACTCGGGGAGTTCACCCAGGTCATGGTGGTGGTAGTGGTCCCATGTACAATCGTGGTGGTGGGCATATTGGAGGTCAAGATTTAGGGGAAACTTGTGGTATATAGTAGTGGCCCGAGGAAGTGTACACACTATGGAATGGAGGGACGAATTATCAACTTTTGTTATGATCTACATAGCCCACCGTCAACCTGGGCAAATCATGTAGTGGCTAGTGGTGGTGGTATGAGACAAGAAATTCAGCAAGTTGATCAGACATCTTCTACATCTACAGATGCCTCCGTGAAAGAGATGATGAGCATTCCACGTGATGAGTATGATTGATTCCTCCAGGCTACTTCTTAGTAGAATACAACCACTCTTTCCCACTCAGGTATGGCTTGTATAGCATTCAAACCCTCCCATTGGATTATTGACTCTGGAGCTTTCGATCACATGATTGAGACTCTAGGTGTGTTTTCTTCTCTTTCTCAATCTTCTGCATCACATGTTGTTACCCTTGCTAATGGCTTCACATATTCCATATGTGGTATTGGTAATGTTGACATAAATTCACTATCCTTGTCTTTTGTTTTGTACGTTCCCAAATTCCCTCTTAATCTCATGTCTGTTAGTAAATTGACCAAGTCTCTTAATTGCTCTATCATTTTTTACCCCTTTTCTTATGTTTTTTAGGATCTCATGACAGGGGTGAAGATTAGTGAAGGGCATGAAGCTGGTTAATAATTTTATCTTGATGGCAGTGGTTCGTCAATAGCCCTTTAGTCATCTCTTTCTCCTCTACAATGATACTACAAACCTGGTCATCCATCTCTCAAAGCACTTAAATTACTTGTTCCATCATTGAGTTGTCTTTCTACTATGGATTGTGAGTCATGCCAGTATGGAAAACACCATCGTGTTCCCTTTAGTCCTAGGGTTGATAGTTGAATGTCGAGTCCTTTTGGTCCATTTGGACATTTGGGGTCCAAATAAAATAGTGTCATACAATGGTTACAAGTACTTTGTAATTTTTGTTGATGATTATTCAAGGATGACATGGCTTTATCTTATGAAAGAAATGAGTGAATTGTTTTCTATTTTTCAAAAGTTTTGTGCTGAAATTCGTACTCAGTTTGGCATACACATTAAGATTCTCCATTTTGATAATGGTTGCAGATATTTTTATACCCCGCTTCAAGAATATTTGGAACAACATGGAATTATTCATCAAAACTCGTGTACTTTGACCCCTCATCAAAATGGGGTGGCTGAAAGAAAGAACCACCATCTATTAGAGACTGCTTGGTCCCTTTTGCATCATATGAGTGTATCCAAATGTTTTTGGAGTGATGTTGTGCTTACATCTTCCTTATTAATCGGATGCCCATGTCTATCCTTGACGATCATTCTCCCTTCTCCGTTTTGTTCCCTGCATTGTCTCCTTTTATTCTCACTCCTAGGGCTTTTGGGTGTGTGTGCTTTTTCCATAATCTTGGATCTGGAATGGACAAATTAGATGCACGATCTACTAACTGTGTCTTTATTCTAGGACCTAGAAAGAGTATAAGTGTTATAACCCCAATTCTCGACGTTCAATTATATGTCATGATGTTACGTTCTTTGAATCAGTTCCATTTTTTCTTGATTAGATGTCTCTAATCCTTGTCTACCCCCACTTCCAGTTCCTGTCGAGGATCCCATTCCTCTTGTTCTAGCTATGACCAAGTCTTCGCCTCTGATGCAACTTCTTATTGAATGACCACCTATTTGGCAAGTGTATACACATCGACATACACTGGTTCCTCCGGTTTCTTCATCGTTAGTTGTTTTCGCACTATCATCACCCTCGTCTCTGACCTTAATCTCCCCATTGCCTTATGGAAAGGTAAACACAGCTGCGCTCTTCATCCTATCTCTAATTATGTTTCTGTATCTCATCTTTTTGCTTCCCATTAACAGTTTGTTTCTTTTTTGTCCATTGTTTCTGTTCCTAAGGATACTCCTACGAAACTATATTATAACAACCAAGCTATAGTCCACATTTCTTCCAATCCAATGTTTCATGAGAAAACAAAACATATATAAGTTGATTGTCACTTTGTGAGGGAGAATGTGCTTAGTGGAGTGATAAGTAGTTAAGTACTGCATATGTAAACATTGGAAGTCAATGAGAAAACTTGTTTACCAATGGGTTGAGTCGGGGAAGAGTGGATTACATATGTAACAAGTTTGGACAATATGGCATATACTCACCAGCTTGAGGGGGAACTATAGAGGGGTAGTGTGGTCATTTTACTTTATGTTAAAGGACTGACATGACATATACTCACCAACTTTTAAATCAGTCCTTTCATTCCTTAGGACTGTTTTTCTTCTCTTAGCTACCCATCTTCTCTGGAGGAGTATAGGTATTTTGATCCTATGTCGCAAACATACTTCATTTTTATGGATGTATCATTCTTTTAGAGTTGGTCTTTCTTTCCCATCTTTCCTATTGGTGAGAACACTATTCTTGGTGAGAGGTAGCCTCAAGTTCAACTTCCTATGACCATCCTAGCGTTATCTCCATCACCAGGGTCTACTCCTCTTCGTGTTTATTCTTGTCACCATAAGGATCAGTACATTTTACAAGATGTGAACCTCAGGAGAACACTATTTTATTTCCATCATCAATAAAAACAATTATTGCTTATCACAATTATTTTTCTTTAATATGACTAATATAAAATGTTAGAGATGTACACAAATGTTTTCTACAAAATTTCTATATTTTTTTCATTTTTTTGTGTTTTTGTGTTTTTTATTTTTGTTATTTAATTATGACATCAAGGGTTAATCCATTTGACCCCAAAGTTGAACTTTTGACTCACATCAAGGGTCTCATGATAGTCAGATAGTTCAGCTTTCTCACTAGTTGTCTATACCTTCCAGGATCTTCAAATACTTCTCCTGTATCACTGCTCAACTTAACATTTGGTTCTATAGGGGTCTCAACCGGTTTTACACCTAACAGTCCTGTTTCTTTCAATAGATCAAGGACATATTTCCTTTGGCACAGATTCACACCTTGTTTTGACCTAGCAACCTCTATTCCCAAGAAATACTTTAATGTTCCAAGGTCCTTTGTTAGAAAATGATTTTGCAGAAATACCTTTAGTTTGCCAATCCCCAATTTATCACTACTAGTGATGACAATATCATCCACATAGACCACTAATAAAATCTTCCCAGCTTCTGAGGCATAGCTGAACATTGAGTGATCAACCTGGCATTGCTTCATTTCAAAATTCTTCACCACTTCGCTGAACTTCCCAAACCAAGCACGTGGAGATTGCTTCAACCCATAAATTGCTTTCTTCAGCTTGCACACCTTACCACCCTCCCCCTGAGCAACAAACCCAGGTGGTTGCTCCATATATACCTCCTCAACTAGATCACCATGGAGGAAGGCATTCTTTATGTCAAGTTGAAGGAGAAGCCAATCATACATAATTGCCAAGGAAATTAGGACACGAACAGAACCAATTTTAGCCACCGGAGAGAATGTCTCCATATAGTCCACACCATATACCTATGAGTAACCTTTAGCAACAAGTCTGGCCTTCAGACGCTCCACACTACCATCTAGCAAGTATTCCACAGTATACACCCATTTACGGCCCACAACATGCTTCCCAGGTGGAAGACTAGTAAGTTCCCATGTTTGAGTATGCTGAAAAGCAGAAAGTTCCTCCTCCATTCCCCGCCGCCATTCAGGTGAACTAAGAGCTTCTTGAACATTGTTAGGTAGGGAAATAGAAGACAAAAGTGAAACAAACTGGCGATGTGAGGCAGAAAGACGAGATAATGAAACAAAATTGGAAATGGGATGGAGTGTGGAACTACGTTTACCTTTCTGTAAGGCAATGAGTAGGTCAAGATCTGAAGGTTCAGCAATAGGAGCCATGAGAGGATCCGCAGATGAGGTAGAAGTAGGAGGAGGGGCCGATGTCGTTCGACGTGTATACACTTGTCGGATCGGTGGTCGTTCAGTGGTGACCTGCACTGGATGAGGAGATGAGTCTATTCCAACAACAACCTCTGGAACTGGATCACTGACAGGAAGAGGAAGAGGAGGTAAGGGTGAGGACAAGGGTGCTTCAGGACTGGAGAAGAAGGGGACAGACTCAAAAAATGTGACATCAGGGCAGACATAGCACTTTCGGGCAATAGGATTATAACGCTTGTACCCTTTTTGAGTCCGAGAGTAGCCAAGGAAGACACATTTAATTGAGCGTTCATCTAGCTTGTCTATTCCAGGACTCAGATTATGAACAAAGCACACACAACCAAAGACACGAGGAGTTAATGGAAACGAAGATAAAGTGGTAAACAAGATGGAGAAGGGGGACCGACCATGAAGAATAAAAGAGGGCATCCGATTAATGAGAAAACATGCAGTGAGTACAGCATCACTCCAAAACCGTTTAGGAACATGCATGTGGTGAAGCATAGACCGAGCAATTTCAAGAAGATGATGATTCTTCCGTTCAACCACCCCATTTTGTTGAGGGGTGAAAGCACACGAGGTCTGATGAATAATGCCATGCTGTTCTAAATACTGTTGAAATGCAGTAAGAAAGTATTCATGACCATTATCTGAACGAAGAATTTTGATTGGAACACCAAATTGTGTGCGTATTTCAGCATGGAATTTTTGAAAAATGGAAAATAATTCAATTCTTTCTTTCATTAAGTAAATCCATGTCATTCTTGAACAATCATCAATAAAGGAGACAAAATACTTGTACCCATTATAAGACTCTATTTTGATCGGACCCCAAACATCTGAGTGAACCAAAGAAAAAGGACTCAACATACAACTCCCAACTCTTGGACTGAAGGACACACGACGGTGTTTACCAAACTGACATGACTCACATTGTAAAACTGACAACTGACTCAATGATGGAACCAACCTCTTGAGGACCTTGAGAGATGGATGTCCCAGTCGGCAATGCCATTATAGAGGAGCAAGGGAAGTCTGAAGTGCAATTGAAGATCCACCGCCGTCAAGGTAATACAATCCACCAGCTTCATGCCCCCCACCAATCTTCTTCCCCGTCTTGAGATCCTGAAAAACACAAGTGGAAGGAAAGAAGGTAACAGAACAGTTAAGAGCTTTGGACATTTTACTAACAGACATAAGATTGAATGGAAACTTAGGTATGTATAAAACAGATGATAAAGGGATAGAAGCCAAGTCAACATTACCAACACCATAGATGGGAGATGAGGACCCATTGGCAAGTGTAACAGTTTGTGGTGTGGAGGTTTCAGCAAGAGAAGAGAACACACCTGGAGTCCTGGTCATATGATCTGAGGCTCTAGAGTCAATAATCCAGGAAGGAGTTTAGATGACATGCAGGCGATACCTGATTGGGCATAGGTGGCAGTGGTATGCTGTGAAGTAGTTTGAAGGAACCGTTCATACTCATCATGCAGAACACTCACCATCTCCCTCCCAGAAGTAGATGTAGATGTGGAAGGTGTTAGGTCTGCCAGTTTACTGTCACTAATAGCAACCTCGCCTGCTACAGCATGATTAGCCCATTTAGAGGGAGGGCCATGTAGATCATAACAGAAATTCACCGTGTGTTCATCTCTACCACAATGAGTACACTTCCTTGTAGAGTTATTTTTTCCTCTACCACGGCCTCCCCCTGAGTCACGGCCACTCCTACTAATCATGGAATTCCCATGGCCCCCTCTGGAATGACCTCCCCCTCTTGTACTATGTCCACCACCTCTAGCTGTCAGAAGTGCTGATCTGTCATACTGTGTGGGGTTCTCTGTCTGGCCCAAAGAGATTCTACGAAGTCTTGAGAATACTTCCTCAAGTGTAGGAAGAGTAGAGCCCCCCAATATTTGAGCTCTAACTGGTTCATATTCCGACTTCAGCCCCACTAAAAATCTTGTAACATCTAGTTGCTCCCTTTGCTGTTGCTGAACTTGAATATCTGGAGTAAGGGGATGATAGACATTGAGTTCATTCCTTATATTCTTCATGCAGGCATAGTTCTCTTCTAGTGTTTTGGTTCCTTGTTGTAAATCAAAGTACTCCTGATACAGCTGATATACTCTTGTTGTGTTATCTTGTCCAGAATATAGCTTCTTAGCATGCTCCCATATATCCTTAGCCGTATCAAGGAACATGAAGTTGGCACTAATTTTGGGTTCCATACTATTCCACAGCCAAGTCATGATTTGAGCATCTTCTTGTTCCCAATCATCAAACCCTGGAGAGTCAACCGATGGCTTCTCATCTCTAACATGCTTTGCTTTCTTCTTTGCCTTGAGAAAAACTTCCACTGATTTAGCCCATGGAACATAGTTCTCCCCATTTAGCTTAATTGAGGTCATTTGTACTCGTAGGTAGTCGGAGGAAATTACTACACTAGGTTTCTGATCATTGTAGCCATCTCCTATTGCTACCATTGTACTCTTTCATAGTTGTCTCTAACTTTACTTCTCAGCTACAAGCTGATTGATGTTGTTCACAGTTTAATATTTCAGCACCTACTGCAGCCTCTAAACACCACTGCTGACTTCACACACTTGTTCTTATTCACACTACTGCTGACTTCACACACTTACATCCCACATAAGCATCAGTTTACTATTCACTAATCACAAGTAGAGGCCCTCTTACAACCACTCAAGCACCACAACACAGCCAAGTCTGCTGCACCCAGTTCAGACTTATTTAACACACTTAAGAGGGCATTACACAACCACAAGGAGTTCGACAAGGTCACTGCATTCTACCTTACACCACTCGGCCACTTACAGCAGCCCTAACACCATTCAACGACTTATAGCAGCCCTACACCATTTGGCTACTGCACACACAGCCCTTCCTAGGGCAACAATGAACCTAGTTCTCTAGGTTCTACTCAGTACAACAGTTTCTTGTAGGGTTTCTACCCAGAAATATATGTAACACTAGAAGAAGAAGAGAGAACCGACCTTCCTTTGAGAATATCAATCAACCATTCACTACTGAAGTCACTTTCCTTGTTGAAGAAGGTTATGCGCAGCAGAGAGACAAGCTGTAGTGTTTCTGACCTAGGGCGAACCAGTTCTCCCCATCGACTGATCAGAAACGAAGGTGAAGAGTCACGAACAATGCTGAGGTGCTTTACCAACTGACTTAGGTCAGAAGCATGGCTCTGATACCATGTTTCGACTGTTGCTACAGTAGTCCGAACAGGAAGAGGAGAAGAAGAAGAAGAGAAGAAGAAGGGTCTTTCGAAAATCTGATGGGTTCTCCCATTTAGTCGACCCCCTTAATCTATATTAGATTCTAATCATAGTTACAAAGACAGAAATAACCTTACTTAAGTGTGGGGCAGAGTAACTCTAATAACACTGCCACATAAGCAAGTTACTTAATAAACAGAAGAAGACTAAACTACCCCTATTCGGCACATCTTAACAAAATCATTTGATGAAAGATCTGGGTCAATGCTGGAACCTCATCTCAAGAACGCATAAGGTAGACCCAAGAAAAACGAGTATAATCATCAACAAACAGCAAGAAATATTTGTACCCCCCATGGTTGTGGTATGATAAGGTCCCCAAACATCAGTATGCACAATTTCAAAGGGAATATTGCTTCTACTATTACACAATGAATAGGTTGTCCTACAGTGTTTTTCAAGCTCACAACTCTCACATTTCAAACTAGGCATCTGGATAGATTCAAATAAACTAGGAAACAAACTCTTCAAAGCCCGAAAATATTAATGACCCATCCTATTATGCCAAAGCATAACCTGACCAACAGACTGAGAAACAAAAGACCACTATCTTCCCAATGAGAACTCCCTCTAAGTAGATAGATTCCATTTGTCTCATGGCTAGTCCCAATCACCTTCCTTGTCTCCAAATCCTGAAAAACACATCGATCAGGGAAAAAGGTTATTGAACAAGTCTGGTTTTTTGTAATGCTACTAACTAAAAGCAAGTTAGTACTAAGTTTAAGAACATGCAAAACCGAAGATAAAGAAATGGCATTAGATAACTTGATGTCTCCCTTGCCAGAAATAGGAACAAGGGAACCATCAGCAATAGACACTGTCTCTGCCGGAAGATAAATGATAGGTAGTAAACAATGATGGCAAGCCAGTCATATGGTCAGTTGCTCCTGAGTCTATTACCCAAAAATGTTCTGAATTACCTGGAGCTGAAGCATGGTAAGCTGAGGCCGATTACCTGATGATGGCTGAGGAGATGGAACTGAATTACCAACTTCACTTTCCAGTCGTGTCAGAGCAGCTTGGACAGCAGCTAGGGTGTCTAGAGGAGTGCCTCTTGAGGCCGATGAGGATGTACTATCAGTGTTAACAACCATATTAGCATTCCCCTTTTTGTTTCTGAGTTTTGCTGGAACTAAATGTGGATGCAACTTCCAACAAGTGTCTTTAGTGTGTTTAGGTTTCTTGCAATGTTCACATACTAGGTCCTTCTTAGCTTCCTTCATCATATCCCTTTCCTTATCACCCCCAGACTTGAGTCTAACTGCTGCAGTGCTGATTCGCAAGGTTGTTGCTGTAACATAACTTTTCTCCTAGTATCTTCACTGTACACTAGGGAATAGGCTTGGGATAGAGTTACACTATTTCTTGTCAACAACTGTTGTCTCACAATATCATATTTAGAATTCAGACCAGCCAGGAACTCAAACACTCTATTAGTTTCAACTTTCTTTCTGTAAGTTTGTGCATCCTTCTGACTTTCCCATTCAATTGTTTCAAGGTGGTCAATTTCATGCCACAGGGATTTCAAGGTTGAAAAATAAACAGAGACCTGTCTCTCTCCTTGCTTGAGATTTTTAACCTCACATTTCAGCTCATAAGCCCTAGCAACATTAAGGGGCTGAGAGTAGGTTTCTTTCACAACATCCCATATTTCCTTAGTTGTTTTTGCCCATAAATAATTTCGGCTCATGTGTGTCTGCATGGAGTTGCACAACCATGTCATCACCAAATAATTCTCCTGAATTCACTTAGCATAAGTGGTGTTGGTTCGGCTGTCTTAGTTTGTATGTTTACTTTTTTGTTGGGTCTTAAGTCATTAGTTAGTGGGCCTTGTTACTGGGCCTAATCTTACTTAATGTTTATTTCGACTAGGTGTCCCATCACTAATCAGGGGCAGTCTTGTCCATTCATGTAACATTATGTAATGCCTTTATATATAATAGATTAGGGCTGGCCGAAGCGGTTACAGCCGCCCATTTCATTTCTGTTCCTCTTCTTCTTCCTCTTCTACTCTCATTCGACAGCCCTATTTCAGCAAACATGGTATCAGAGCACTGATCTTACGACTGGTTACAGCAGCCGCATCTTCTTCTACTCGCAGGTAACTCTCCCATTCTTCTTGTTGGTTGCTGCAAAGAAACCCTAGGGTTGGTCGTAGAACACAGCTAGACCTACATATAGGGTTTCCCTTGGTTGTAGGGCCCAAGGGGAGTTAGACCCAAAAGCTGATGCCCTAATAGACACAGTACAGCAGACTGTAGCCATTCGGCTAAGATAGATCTGTGTAGAACAGATCTAGGCGGAAGGACTGATTTCAGCAGCCCTAGAACTGTTCGTGGGTGAAGTTATAACCTGCGGCAGCAGTGTTTAGCACACAGTAGAAGCCAACACAACAAATTGCAGTGTAGTAATCGGTGACAACAGTAATTTGGGCACAGTGTGCAATGTTTCAGCTCTGTCTGGTTCTCAGGACTGAGTTTACAGTGCAGCAAGTTCCGTAAGTGTGAAACAGTTCTCTATACATTGCAATTACAGTCTTGACACTTACAAGTAAGTGAAGATGTCTTTGATATCCGGGGAAGTGTCTTCTAGAGATGTTAGGGCTTATGGGAGGTCTCCTAATCTGGAGAATCCAAATCTGTATAGCCTACAGATCACAAATGTGTTGTTGGATGAGTACAACTTCAGGGAATGGTCTGTCTCATCCATGCTTTTCATCACATCCCATGAACTCACTGGTTACTTAGACAGGCAGAAGAAGGAACCTGAAGTGGGAAGTGCTGAATATGGAACTTGGCGCAAAGAGAATGCTACAGTTATGTCCTGGCTACTTGCCTCAATGACTCCAAGAGTAGCCAGGACTGTTCAACATTTTTCCACAGCTGCCAAGATATGGGAAAATGTTTCTAAAACCAATGGGCAGAACAAGAATAATGCCAGAGTTTACAGATTGAATCAAGATATTTCTGCCTTGAGGCAAGGAGATATGAGTGTTGCAACATATTTTGCTACACTAGAAGGACTATGGGAAGAGTTAGATCACCACCTTATCATTGACTGGGAGAGTGCTGGAGACAAAGAGAAGCATGACAAACAAATTGAAGAGGGTAGAGCATTTAAGTTTCTTGCTGGTCTAGATCCTATATATGAGAGCATAAGATCCCAAATTATGGGAAGGGATGAAATGCCAGACTTACATCATGTCTACTACCTTGTGAGGAATGAAGAGGTGAGAAGAAAAGAGATGCAGGTTGATATTCAAACAAAACTAGCTGAACAGCCTGTGGAGCATTCGGCCCTAATCTCTACAAATCAAAGGGGAAACAGGTACTCTGACAAGAGACATCTGAAGTGCACCCACTGTGGAGGGGAAAGGCATGTGAAAGAGACCTGTTGGGTTCTCCATCCGCATCTGAAGCCAGCTGCATTGAGGAAAGATAAGAAGCATCAGAATGGTCAATCTGCAAGTGTGAATTTGGCTATGGGTCAAAGTGATGATGGTTCAAAACACACATCTACAGTTACTTCCTCTTCCATGGGACAGACTTCTAATTCCCCTCGAACCGAGTCCTTGGGTTTTACTGCCGATGAGGTAGAGGTACTTAGCCAAGCCCTAGCCCGTCTAAGGACCAATTCTCTTCCATCCTCCTCCCTTGCCAGATCAGTTATTGTCTCTGCATTTAGTGCAACTAGTTCTATTGATCTTGCCTCTTGGATTATTGATTCTGGTGCAACTGACCACATGACACACATGTCTTCTCTATTTTCTTCCTATCATTTAATGTCTGGCCAAGATAAAATGAGGGCCGCTGATGGTTCTCTCTCTACCATCTTTGGGAAGGGAGTGGTTGACCTAAGCAAGGACCTCTCACTAAAATTTGTCTTGCATGTTCCCAATCTTTCTTCAAATCTCTTATATGTTTCCAAGCTTACCAAAAATTTGAATTGTAGCATAACCTTTTTTCCTACTCACTGTGTCTTTCAGGATAGTTTGACGAAGAGAACGATTGGGAGCGGTCATGAGTGTGGAGGTCTCTACTACCTTAATGCAGACATCAGTTCGGCCTTGCAAACATTTGCTACGTGTAGTCAGTCCAATGTGGAGTCAATAGCTAGGTTACATCTATGGCATGCTAGGCTAGGTCATTTACCTTTTTCATCATTGGAAGTGTTGTTTCCAGAACTACTCAAAAGTGTTTCAAGTCAAGAGTTAGTTTGTGAAGTCTGTCAACTATCAAAGCAATGTAGAACTATTTATTCAACTTCAAGTAATGAAATTCGAGCTTCTTTTGACTCAGTCCACTCTGATGTTTGGGGTCCTTCTCCCATTATTTCTGTTGATGGCTTTCGATATTTTATCAGCTTTATTGATCACTATTCTCGATGCACATGGATATACTTATTAAAAGCACGAGAAGAAGTGCCGCGGGTAACCATGACATTTTGCAAAATGATTGTAACACAATTTGGTACGAAGGTCAAACAATTCAGGTCAGATAATGCTGCAGAATATTTTGAAAGGTCCTTGAATCTGTTTATGGAGGATGCTGGAATGATTCATCAGTCATCTTGTGCTAGTACCCCCGAACAGAATGGGGTTGCTGAGCGCAAGAACAGGCACCTATTGGAGACTGCTCGAGCCTTACTATTTTAGCACAAAGTTCCTAAAAGCTATTGGTCTCAAGCAATCCTTACTGCATCATATCTGATAAATCGAATGCCATCCAAGGTATTGGGGATGAAAACTCCTTTCTCTGTTCTTTGCCCCCATCTTCCTGACTTTTCTCTTCCACCGAGAGTCTTTGGTTGTGTATGCTTTATACATGTCAAGGATCCGAAGAAGACCAAATTGGATCCTAGGGCTACAAAGGGAATCTTTTTGGGGTACTCCCCTACTCAAAAGGGATACAAGTGTTATGATCCAGTCAACAAGAAAAAATATGTCACAAAGGATGTGGTATTCTTTGAGTCTCAATCCTATTTTCAATCTTCCCAGAAGCCTCTTCAGGGGGAGACTAGTGGGATGGAAGAGGATTCTTCTATTTCCCCATTCTTTGTACCTCTCTCGACCTCAGGTCTTCCATCTTCTCCTCCTGATCCACTTAGTTGTGGTATCCCGGGTGAATCTAGTGAGGCTTCCATTGTACCAGCTACTACTAGTGATGTTGCAAATATTACTGAAGACTCCGGCAAGCTGCAAAGAGATATTAGAATCACCTACAACAAAAGGAAGAAGGGTCCTCTAACTCATGACAGTGGCCAATTGGACTCGGATCAACCTGTCTCAGAAACTCAAGGTAATCCTATTAGTTCCTCTGACTTAGATCTTCCTATTGCCCTTCATAAGTCTACTCGTTCTTGTACTATCAAATACCCCATTGCTGATTGTTAGTAAACCCTAGTAGATTCTAGGGTTGAAGTAGAGAAGAAGAAAGAAAAGAGAAAGAGGAAGAAGAAGATGAAGAAGAAGAAAGAAAAGAGAAAGAGGAAGAAGAAGATGAAGAAAGAAAAGGTTCGGCCAGACTAGAAGAGAGTAAAAAATCACCCTTTCCTAGCTGACCCACTTGTATTTATTCAAAAAACATAGAGTTACAGGAAAGACCATTTTGTCCCTCATAGAAGATGGGACACATAAAAACACATATACAATAGATCTTTCACTCTCAAGAAAGATAAACCAGAATGACCAAAATACCCCTGACTCGAGCATTCTAACACTCCCCCTCAAGCTGGAGAGTATACATCATATAGTCCCAGCTTGTTACAACTGTAATCTATTCTTGACAATCCCTTTGTGAGAAGATCTGCCCACTGATTTCCTGAGCTCACATGAGATGTGGTTATCACTCCACTTATCACTTTATCTCTTACAAAGTGACAATCAACCTCAATATGCTTAGTTCTCTCATGAAAGATGGGATTGGAAGAGATGTGAACAGTAGCTTGGTTATCACAGTTAGTTTCATGGGTTTGTCAATTGAGAATCCCATCTCTTGAAGCAAGTTCTTCAGCCATACTAGCTCACATGTGGTATGGGCCATAGCCCTGTACTCTGCTTCTGCACTACTTCTTGCCACCACTCTTTGTTTCTTGCTCTTCCAGTTACGAGATTGCCATCGAGGAAGGTACAATACCCTGTAGTTGATCTCCTATCTAATATAGAAACAGCCCAGTCAACATCTGTGTACCGGTAGACCGTCTATCATCAAAACTCCCAGCCCAATCGACATCCGTATAGACCTCCACCTTCATGTGGTTACTGTTCTTGAACAATATACCTCTACCCGGGCATCTCTTCAAGTATGCTAGTATTCTTTCTGCTGCTAGAAGGTGTGTGGTTCTAGGAGAATGCATGTACTGACTGACAACACTAACTGCATAACTGATATCTAGCCGAGTGAGGCACAGATAGGAGCTTTCCCACTAACCGCTGGAACATAACTTTGTCTTCAAGCAGCTCTCCACTCTCTGCACTAATCCTGTGGTTCTGTTCAATGGGTGTATCTGCAGGTTTGACACCCAGCTTTCCAGTTTCAGCCAACAGATCTAAAACATATTTCCTCTGTGAGGCAAAGATCCCCTGTTTAGATCTAGCAACCTCAATACCCAAAAAATACCGTAGTGGACCCAGATCTTTCACCTCAAACTCTTGATGAAGGAGCTGTTTGAGGGACTCAATCTCATGGCTGTCATTTCCTGTCACCACAATATCATCAACATATACTGCAAGTAGTGTCAGTGAAGACTCCACCCTTTTGATAAACAGTGTATGATCTGACTAGGCCTGTACATAACCGAACTTCCCAAGAGCTAGTCTGAACCTGTTGAACCAAGCTCTAGGTGACTGCTTCAAACCATACAATGCCTTATTGAGCCGGCAGACCTTCTGACCTGTCTCTGTATCATAGTATCCAGGAGGCAACTGCATGTAAACCTCTTCCTGCAAGTCCCCATTCAGGAAGGCATTTTTAACATCCATTTGGTACAAGGGCCACGTGTGGCTTGCTGCAAGAGATAATAAAACCCGAATGGTGGTCATCTTGGCTACCGGGGCAAACGCCTCCAAGTAATCTATACCATAAGTCTGAGTGAACCCTTTTGCAACTAGCCGAGCTTTGTACCTCTCAATGGAACCATCTGCATTGTGCTTTACAATAAATACCCATCTGCATCCAACTGGTTTCTTTCCTTTGGGTAAGTCAACTAGCTCCTAGGTATTATTTTTCAATAGGGCATCCATTTCAACTTGCATTGCACCTCTCCACTCCGGGACTAATAGAGCCTCTTGCATTGTTCTTGGAATAGAGACATTGGAAATGGAACTAAGGTAGGACCTGTAGGTAGGTGATAGGTGCTCATAGGATAAAAAATGGGAAATACAGTGGGCTATAGATGTGGTACAATGTCGTTTCCCTTTACGGACTGCAATCGGAAGATCAAGGTCATCTGTAGGAGGTGAAATGGCAACAATAGAAGAAGTCTCTGTGGGTCCTGGGACTGTATTGCCTGGACCTGGAGCCACAGATGAGATTGGAGTTGGCCTGGACTGTTGATGATCGGGATCAATCTGCCTGCACCGCCTGTGATAGACCCTCTAACCACCCTCACCATTGCAGTTCCCCCTCAACTCCTGATCCCTCTGGCCACCCTCACCATTGCAGCTCCCATCACCCAATGGAATAGGTAAAGGAACTACCCCACTCTCACTGCTCTCCCCCTGAAGACATGGACCTAAACCCCTACTCTCACTGCTCTCCCCCTGAGGAGAAACCCGAGGATAATAGGGTGTCTCCTCAAAGAAAGTGACATCCATGGAGATGAACCTCCTCCCTGAGACAGGATCATAGCAGCAATACCCCTTTTGAGTTCGTGCATAACCAAGGAAAATGCATTTGGAGGCCTTGGGTTCAAACTTGGAGTGATGTGGGCCGAGAAGCTGAACAAAGCAGGTACAACCGAAAGTCTTAAGGGGAATAGAAAACAACTCCTCGTGGGTATAGAAGGGAAAAGGGAGATCGCAAATCAAGAACCCGGGAAGGAATCCGATTAATAAGATAGACCGCCGTGAGGATAGCATCACTCCAGAAGCAAATAGGGACATTGGAGGTAAACATAAGACTTCTAGCCACCTCCAAGATGTGCCTATTCTTCCTTTCTGCAACCCCATTCTGCTGAGGTGTATGAGGGCAAGAGCTCTGATGGATAACCCCATGAGTAAGAAGGTAAGATGCCAATGACTTAGCAAAGTACTCCTTTGCATTATCAGATCTAAGAACTTTAATCTTGGCATCAAACTGGGTTAGGATCATTTGGTGAAAGTTTTGGGTCAGGGCAGGAACCTCATCTCGTGAACACATAAGATAAACCCAAGAAAATCGGGTATGGTCATCAACAAATAACAAAAAATATCTGTACCCACCCATAGAAGGAATGTGATATGGCCCCCAAACATCCGTATGCACGAGATCAAAAGGACAATTACTCCTTTTATTACTCAATGAATAAGAGTTTCTACAATGTTTAGCAAACTCACAGCTTTCACATTGCAACTGGGACAACTCAACAGACTCAAACAAAGTAGGAAACAAACTCTTTAAGGATCAAAAAGGAAAATGACCCAATCGGTTATGCCAAAGCATAACCGAACTCACACTCTGGGAAACAAGTGACCCCTTACCCACTGACTCTTCCCGACGAGAACTCTCCCCGAGTTGATAGATCCCATTCGTCTCACGGCCAGTCCCAATCACCTTTTTCGTCTCTAGGTCTTGAAAAACACACTGGTCAGGGAAGAAAGTTACTGAGCAGTTCATGTGTTTGGTAATATTACTGACTGAAAGGAGGTTAGTATCAAGCTTAGGAACATGTAAGACAGAAGACAAGGAGATCGTATTTGATAACTTAATGTCCCCCTTCCCAGAAATAGGAACCAGGGAGCCATAAGCAATAGATACTCTATCCCTACCAGATGACAAATGGTAAGAGGTAAACAATGAAGGCAATCTAGTCATGTGGTCGGATGCACCTGAATCTATTACCCAACAAGGTTCAGTAGTACCTGGAGCTGAGGCATGTAGAGTACTTGAATTTACGGTTGTAAGCTAACAAACCATCTCAGAAACACTACCATAACTGATGCTCCCAAAGCTGCCTTCTGTCTGATTTTTAAACTCCATCTCGATCAAGTCTTAAAACAGCACTTGGACTACCAATCACAACCAAAAACAGTATAGGCCTGATTTGTATTCACAGTGTATGTGCACAACTGGGATAACTCTGATATGAAACCAACAAACAAACACAACAGTGGCTGTCCGTAGAGCTCTAACCCCTTTAAGAAAGTTCGAAAACCCCCAAAAAACTCTGAAAAACAGCTTAGAAGGAGGTCTGATTTGCCTTTGCAGAATTAGGGTTTTAATCAGTCCTTAAAGTGATCAATTCAGTTGCATAATCTAATCAGTACTGTATAGATAGACTTGCAGTAGGGTTAATGTGAAACCCTAGAATCTGATCAATGCTAACAATAGACCTAAGGACAGCTCTAGGTAGATCACAAGGTTCAGTCCAGCACTAGGGCTTGCCGCAAGATCACTTCAACCTATCTTTTCTTAGAAAAGTAAATGACTTACAAGAAAAGAATTGATCTGAAAGCTGAAAGCTGATCCGAAACTGATCTGATCTGAAAAGACAGTTACTTTTCAAACAGAGTCAAGGAAGTAAGTCTGAAAGCTGATCCGAAACTGATCTGATCTGAAACTGATCTGATCCGATCAAAAATACCAACACAAAACCGATGTGATCTGAAACTGGTCTGATCCGATCAGGAATACCAACACAAAACTGATCTGAAATCAATCGCCTATCAATCTGAGATGCTGTATTCACTACTGTGGGGCCCACTATTGTGAGAGCAAAAATAGGGTTTCAACTGTAGGTTTGAGAATCTGAAATCACTAAAGTGCTCAGCTGCACTCTCCAAGCAGTCCGCACCAGTGGGACTTGTCGTAGGGCATTGTGAAACCCTAAAAACTAATCCCCTTTGAAGAGGAGAGTTCGGCCCAACAATCAAACCCTAGACACAAACTTAATCACAGTTCGGCAAGCCAAACCCTAGAGCAAACTTGAACACAGTTCGGCCCCTCTTTCTAGATAGGTCCAACCTATCTCGGCTGATTGCAATCTCTAAAAATCAGTAAAGAAACAAACTTACTTACTGATTACCTGCCTTCGGTGTACTGTCTTCTAGGGTTACCTGAACCCTAACCTTCGCTGCCTCTTCCTGATTACCAACTCTCTGCAGGCTGCGGCAAGTCTTCAACTGCTGCGAACCTCTCCTGGTAATCTCCAAGATTCAGCCGTCGAAAAACTTCTTCAAGACTTCCAGCTCTAGCTAGTTCTCATGTGGTCGGCTGGACTAGATACACATGAGAAGCCCTAGATGGGCTTTGATACCATGTAGAAGATCAAGACTGTAATCAGTCTTGAATCCTAAAAGGTTTTAAGTTTGTAAAACAGAAGAGAAGATGAGAGAAAATGAGAGAATAGAAGAGAAGCAAGAGAACACAAGTTGCTGAAAGGAGGGACAGATTCTAACTCATCTGCCGCCGCCACTTCAACTTAATATTTATATGTTATGCTAGTTACAGGAAAGGACACATCTGCCCTTGGTGTTTACATCATAACACTTAACAATATGAAACTGAAAAGTAAATAACAACTAGAATAACAGAAAAACATAACAAACAGACTAGGTACATTCTACCCTACGGACAGAGTGGCCCCACAGCTGTGGGGCCCACATCAGTTTCTCTACAAACTTCAGCAGTCGACAACTCTTCTTTCAACATACATACGAAGAGAAATGCAGAGGAACACGACTGAGATCCATATCAATCACACTGAGCACCACCACAACCAACTTTTGAAACAAAAGGAAGCATTCGCAGTTCCTTACTTGGACAAACAACAGTAGTGTTCATACCTGTACACATTCAGCCCTCTTCGATACTGAATAGAGGGTTTAGTATACCACTCCAACGACCACCACAGCAACGACCGGAGGCATCCTCACCTCCAGACCCACAAAACGACAGCTCCTTTTCAGCCCCTTATCGAACTTCCACTCAGGTCAGTCGAAAAGGAAGAAGATGACTGTGAAAGTTGGCGGCGAACCCAGAAAGAACAGCAGCAAGAAAGAAATGAGGATACGACCTTACAGCTCTGATACCATGTTAGTAAACCCTAGTAGATTCTAGGGTTGAAGTAGAGAAGAAGAAAGAAAAGAGAAAGAGGAAGAAGAAGATGAAGAAGAAGAAAGAAAAGGTTCAGCCAGACTAGAAGAGAGTCAAAAATCACCCTTCCCTAGCTGACCCACTTGTATTTATTCAAAAAACATAGAGTTACAAGAAAGACTATTTTGTCCCTCATAGAAGATGGGACACATAACTTAAACACAGATACAATAGACCTTTCACTCTCAAGAAAGATAATCCAGAATGACCAAAATACCCCTGACTCAAGCATTCTAACACTGATTTTGTGTCTTACTCACAGTTGTCTCCTCGTTATTGTTCTTTTGTGTCTGCTCTATCTTCTGTGCATGTTCCTACCAGGTATACTGAGGTAGTATCTGACCCAAAATGGAAAGAGGCTATGGATGAAGAAATGAAAGCCTTAATGAAAGCAGGGACTTGGGAATTAGTGGATCTACCAGAAGGGAAAGGCACTGTTGGATGCAAGTGGGTGTTCACTGTGAAGCACAGGGAGGATGGGTCCATTGAGAGGTACAAGGCTAGACTGGTAGCAAAAGGGTTTACTCAAAAAGAAGGGATTGACTACAAAGAAACTTTTGCTCCAGTGGCAAAACTCAACACAATCCGAGTTCTATTATCTTTAGCTGCAAATTTCTCATGGGAGCTACATTAGTTGGACGTGAAGAATGCTTTCTTGAATGGTGACCTGCATGAAGAGGTGTTCATGGATCCTCCACCAGGTTATGTCTTTGGCAAGAAGGTATGTAGACTGAGAAAGGCCCTTTACGGCCTTAAGCAGTCCCCTTGAGCTTGGTTTGAGAAGCTATGTGGAGTCATGAAGAAAGGGGGTTACACTCAAAGTGGAGCAGATCATACCCTATTCATAAGGAAGAGAAATGGCAAACTTACAACACTTATTGTCTAAGTGGATGATATGGTAATTACAGGGAATGATTAGGAAGAGATTAAAGGACTAAAGGAGTTTATGGTTGCTGAATTTGAGATCAAAGATCTGGGCCAACTGAGATACTTTCTTGGGATTGAAGTTGCAAGATCCAAAGAGGGCATCTATATATGTCAGCGGAAATACATCATTGATCTTCTTCAAGAGACAAGCATGATGGGGTGTAGGCCAGCCGATACTCCAATAGAACAAAATCATGGTCTACAGATGTCAGTAGGAGAGGACTACCCTGATAAGGAAAGATACCAAAAGCTGGTGGGGAAGTTGATTTACCTGTCCCTTACTCGCCCTGACATTGCTTATGCTGTACATGTTGTCAGTCAGTTCATGCACACTCCTAAGATCCCTCACATGAAAGCTGTGGAAAGGATCCTCAGATATTTGAAGTCTTGCCCGGGGAAAGGGATTCTGTTCAGGAAAAACAGTAAAATTGAAGTTGAAGGATATACTGATGCAGATTGGGCTAGCTCTGTTGGGGATAGGAAGTCTACCTCTGGGTACTGTATCTTTGTTGGAGGAAATTTAGTTACATGGAGGAGTAAAAAATAGAATGTGGTTGCAAGATCTAGTGCAGAGGCTGTGTACCGAGCTATGGCTCATGGTGTTGCTGAACTCTTATGGTTGAAGATCCTGCTTGGTGAACTTGGAATAAAAATTGAGTGCCCTCTCAGGTTGTACTGTGACAACAAGGCAGCCATCAACATTGCAAATAACCCAGTGCAACATGATAGAACAAAACATATTGAGATAGACCGTCACTTTGTTAGAGAAAGAATTGTCTCAGGAGAACTCTGCATTCCTTATACTCCCTCCAAGATGCAGATTGCAGATGTTCTGACTAAAGGGCTAGCTACAGTGAAATTCGTGGACTTACTTGGCAAGTTAAACATGATTGACATCCATGCTTAGCTTAAGGGGGAGTGTTGGTTCGGCTGTCTTAGTTTGTATGTTTACTTTTTTGTTGGGTCTTAAGTCATTAGTTAGTGGGCCTTGTTACTGGGCCTAATCTTACTTAACGTTTATTTCGACTAGGTGTCCCATCACTAATCAGGGGCAGTCTTGTCCATTCATGTAACATTATGTAATGCCTTTATATATAATAGATTAGGGCTGGCCGAAGCGGTTACTGCCGCCCATTTCATTTCTGTTCCTCTTCTACTCTCATTCGACAGCCCTATTTAAGCAAACAAGTGGGATCCTCCTTAGTTGGTTCCTTCATACCCCCCAACAAATAGTTCAGTTTTCCTCTACTCCCAATGGCCATCATGGTTGATTGGGCCCATTCTAAGTAGTTTGATCCATCAAACTTAACAGTTGTAATCTGGAAAGTGTTCTTAGTCATGTTACCTGAACCAGTCCCAAAAACACCCTCCCCTTGGCTCTTAAACTCCATTCTTGGTTAGGAGTTATCAAAAACACCTTCTAATCAATGTAACAGTCGGCCTACTGGGTCTGAAACTAATAACAGTAGGTCTAGAAGCAGAATTCAGATTCAGTAATTAAAAAAAAAAAACACCTTCTAATTACTGGGTCTTGAAACTAATAGCAGTGGCCTAGAAACAGAAATCAGATTCAGCAGTAACAGTCCTGCTGAAACAGCTCTACTGGGTCTTCCAGAGAGAAAAAAGTAAACTTAAATCGAGGGAGGCAAGTCTGATCACCTATCCGAAACAGTAACAGTCCTGGATTTTGAGGATTTTCTCTTAAAACCCCAAAAAAAAGGAAAAAAGGAAATATTTTTATAAACGCACCTCTCAGATTAAACTAATCTTACTATCGATAAAATCTTACCCAGAAAATTCTGAAAACACTGATCTTGATCCAGAAATCCTCTGAAATTCTGATCGTCACTTTCAGTCTTGATCAAAAACTGATCTTGATCCAGAAATCCTCTGAAATTCTGATCGCCACCTCCAGTCTTGATAAAAAAACTGATCTTGGACCTTTTATCTTTCT
Source organism: Nelumbo lutea (assembly GCF_056320005.1). Taxonomy (NCBI): domain Eukaryota; kingdom Viridiplantae; phylum Streptophyta; class Magnoliopsida; order Proteales; family Nelumbonaceae; genus Nelumbo; species Nelumbo lutea. The sequence goes on from NC_142688.1 coordinate 5,875,262, forward strand.
CTGATTCTTCCTGATTATCAAGAACACAATCCAATCTTTGGACAGCTGCTATAATTTCCGATAACCTCCAAGAATCAGCCGAAGAAAGATCTTTCTATTCTTCGAGCCCTAGGCAATTCTCATGTGGTCGGCTGGATCAAACTCACATGAGAAGCCCTAGATCTTGCTCTGATACCAAGTAGTCGTACAAGACTACAATCAGCCTTAAGTTTTGAACAGAAAATAAAAAGGAAAGGAGAAGAGAAGAGGAGAAGAGAAGAAGAGAGATGGAGAGGGAGAACTCGTAGAGAGGTTGTGAGAAAAGAGAGAGTGGTTGGTATTCAAAAAACAGCCGCCCCACTCTTATTGCAAGAAGGGCAAAAGGGCTGAATTACCCTTATTGCTTACATGGCAAGATAATAACAAGATAAGATAAGATAAGATAAGATAAAGCTGAAATAAACTAAAACTAACATAACTAATTGCTAACTAATTGCTGTCATATGAACATAGTGTGGACCACATCAGTGTTCTCTACAATTTCATCATCAATAAAAACAATTCATGGTTATCAGATTTGTTTTTATTAATATAATTAATATAAAATATTAGAGATGTTCCCAAATTTTCTATATATTTTTATTTTTGTATTTATTTTTATTTTAAAAATTTTATTATTTAACTATGATGTAATGGGTGATCCATTTGACTTGGATGGTTAAATTTCTTACCTACCACTTGAACAAAAGAATGGTTTTGTTTTTAGGTCAGTTTTTAAAAGAAAAAACATGGGTTTTATATTGTTAAAAGTATCAAATATAAATCTAATTAGCAGAATTCGTTGGTGATAATATAAGATGATTATACACATGGATTATTCTTGAAATGCATGGTTGAGGTTTGGACTCCACTTCAAGCACAACTTTTTAATTCATTTATATTTACTTTGACCCATGTACACATGACGGAGAGGACAGATTTTGATTTTGATTTTGAAAATAAATAAAAAAATAAAATTATTCAAGAAAATGGGAAGAAGGTACAAGAGAGACGATGAGACATCACCCAGCCCCAATGCACTAGAAAAAAAAAACCCAAAAATGAAAGAATAAAAACTCTCCCGCCAAGCCCTAATAACCAGCAGAAAAAACAAGCACCTACTCCCGCAACAAGGAACATAATCAAAAATTAAAAAATTAGAACTCAACTTCATGATTACCAACCCATCTAAGCAAGTCCAATCCCCAATTATAATTAAGATCTAGTTCCCTCTTTCTTTCAAAACTTACTACGGGATCACCCCATCCTTAAGGAGAGAGGCTTCATTACCTCTCTTCAAACTTTTCTTTGTTTTCACCTTCTTTACTAGTCCCAATCCAAATAATCTCCCCTTAAATCTGGCGAACACCTTTAAAACTGGAACTATTCTTTGCAAATTCTGTCTTCTCAACCTTCTTACTGCAGTAGGAACCTTTTCAACAACTTGTAATTCCTTTTGCTCAGAGGCTATCCATTCTATCTCCATAACAGCATTTTTTTCAAACAGATGATCTGCCTCCTCAGGCTTTCTATCACTAATGTGAATCTTCCCAAGCGTAATCCTTCTCTCATTATCACCAATTATACTTGCACAGGGGATCCCATTCTCTCCACCCGCCTGAAAATCTTTTTTAGTATTCTCCTGAAAACATGTGTCTTCTTCCATTTCTCTAAAGGTCTTTCTTGCAAATTCTTCACCCCCTAAAAAGAACAAACCTAAGATTTTACTTCTATGTCCACCACCATTTCCAAATCAATAGATTTTGCTACTTCATGGGTCCCATCGATCATAACTTCATCTTTACTTGAATCCCCCTTTTTATATTCTTCCTCCTCCATCTATTTATCTTTATTAACTCCAATCCACCTTTCAGTTCAATAAACCCTCTTTCTTTCATATAACTTCAATCCACCTTACCACCTGAGAGTCTGCCTTCTTAACTTCCTTCCCCTTCTTTTCCAACCCAACTCTCACCTCCATCCCCCCATAATTCTTTTCATAGAACCTTTGCCCCTCCGTTGTCCCTATATCAAATAAATTTACTGTGCCAGTCTCCTTCAATACTTCTTGTATCTTTCCTCCCTATCCCCTCTGTATTTTCCAACTTTGCTTCATTGAGCTCTCTCCTCCACCTTCTTTTTCTATCTTCAACACTTCCTCTACAATTGTAGTAGAGAACGCTAAGAAAAGTTAACCTAGCTTCTTGGATGCTAAAACAAAAGGTAAGTTCTATGACCTAGGTCATCGAAATCTGTTTCAGAATACAAGTCAACAAGAAAAAGCACTTTTAAGTTGGAATTAGAAAAATTCTTTGACAATCATCAGTGAAGCACTTTATCATAGAAATGTATAAATAATGAATAATATAATAAAACTAGAACATTCAAATGACATGTGAAGTCGTTACCTTTTCTCTTATACCCAAACCAACATCGCCAAGGATCTCCACAACATGCCTGAGTTCATTTGGTAGTATGTGGAGAGAATTTGCCGTTGCTCTTCTTATACCTTTAAGACAATTCTGGTCAAAAGATGCTGAACTACGGTGTGCAAGAACCTTATGCATCTCTGCATCATTCTGAAAATAGAAAATGCCAGACAACATCACTAACATGTTAGATTGCCAAAAAAAAGGATCTTATACATGCACATGAAAGACAAGAAGGGTTAGCCTTCCCTTCCAGAAATGTCATTATCACCATCATCATCTATACCTTCTCCCAACTATAAAGTATTGGTACATGGATCATTTTCCACCATTCTGTTATTTTGCCCATAGAATTTAAGTAGGACAGACGAATTGGAGGAATGCATCCAAAGTCTTAATGTGATAGATGAATACCACTTAGATCAGAAGGAAAATTCTACAAAACAGTTATAAGGTGAGCTATGCCTTATGGAAAAGTGTTGTGCAGTCAAGAAACAACATTCCCAAAAAAATGAATGTGGTAGAAATGTATCTTTTAAAGGAACCTAAGAATAGCTCCAATAGGTGATAAAAAGAGAGGAAGTAGACTACGATGGTTTAGTCACATGCATGGAGAACCACCTACAGGTTACAACACCTGTAAGATGAAGTGATACGTTACAAGATGAAGGGGCTAGAAGGGCTATAGGCAGACCAAAAAGGAACATGAGTTAAAAGTAGTAAGGAACATGTGTTAAACAGAACAGGATGGAAAAACAGGATTCATGTATCCAATTCCATATAGTTGGAATAAGGCTTAGATGATGATGATGATGATGACAGAAAATGGCAATTCAAGATAAATGGTAAAAATGATTTAAATATTTATGAATTTGATAAAAAGACAGCTCTTGATAGAACACATTGCAGGGTAAGACTTGGCCAACCACAAATACAACTGCTTAGCATGTCCCCAAATTTCTTTTGCAATATCAAAGAATATCATGTTCAAACTTGAAAACATGGTGGTAATCACTGTCAATCAGTAATAAGGCAGCAACCAGAAATAAAATAAAAGAAAAAGGAGAACAAAGAGGAAGAGAGAGAAAGGAGAAGACTGAGAGAAGAGAACTAGGTTAAAACTGATTAGAGAATAGTTTAGAAGTCACTAATCCTCTAAACCAGTCGGCCCCCTACCTATATTAGTGTAAATAAAAGATATTTACAAAAATACCCTTGTTTATGATAAATTCTGGACAAGAGTAGCCTTAATAAAAGAAAGGAAATACTAAACTATCCTACTACCCCAAATACAAGAAATGCATTCCCCTCAGCACTCCCCCTCAAGCTGGTGTGTATATGTCATCATAGTTGTCAAGGCAGGCACCTAGTCTACAAGGCATCCTTGGAGGCTCGCCTCGCCCAGTCGCCAAGTAGTTTTGTGCACTATGTTATAAAATACTTTTATATTTTTTATTTTTTGACATTATAATTATAAAATAGGCATTATTAAACTAGAATAGTCATTTTATGTGTTTATGTACTAATTTCTTTTTATTATTTTCTTATTTGTTAGGGTTTAATCAACACAAACATTGCTAACTGCTGTATTGAACCCATGGTTCAAAGTATCAATACACCTCTGTGTATCAGCAGAGGTGTATCAGTACTTATAAGTTATAACAATACTCCCCCTATTTTTTTATTTCTTTGGTTTTCAATTTCATCTTTAAATATATATATATTATTTTAAAAAATGGGTTCCTGAAAACACCTATAAACATGTGTATTGGGGCACCAAAGATACAATACAATACTACGGGGTGTATCGTATCAAAGTTTTGATACTTGTGTGAATCCTCAAAGATTTCAGAACCTGAACCAATAAGCAAGGGAAGAACTTAAAATTTTGTCTAATCAACACATTTTCTTCTTACAGATCTTCTTCTTCTTCCACCTTTTCTTTTCTTCTTTTCCTATAACAAAAGTAGGGGTTCAGCCCTTATACTTTTTGAATTTTCTTTCTTTGTTCCTTTTCTTCTCATAGAATGTTTATTTTCTAAACTTAAAACATAAAATCTATACTTCTCTTATGAAAATTATGGATAATTATTAAGGAAAGATGGTTATGGAACCTAGGGAACTACCCTAGGATATATGGTTTTACTTGAAAAAAAAAAAAATCCATCGCCTAGGCGACTAGGCAACAAGGTGCCCCCCTGTCACCTAGCCTTGCCTTGGTGCCATAAAGACTATGTATGTCATATAGACCCAGCTTGCTAGTAATGAAATCAATACGAGGTCAGCATAAAACTTTAGTCCACAAATCAGCCAACTAATCTCCAGTTTTCACAAAAGGGGTGTTGATATCACCACTTTGAACCTTCTCTCTAACAAAATGGCAATCCACCTCTATATGCTTTGTCCTCTCATGAAAAACAGGGTTTTAGGTAATATGGATTGCTGCTTGATTATCACAATGTCAATGCATGGACAGTTTAACAGGTATCCCAATTTCATGAAAACGACTTTTAAGCCACACCAACTCACTAGTTGCTTGACTCATTGCCCTATACTTAGCTTCAGCACTTGACTCCGCAGCAACATTTTGTTTCTTGCTTTTCCAAGAGATTAAGTTTCCACCTAGGAAAGTACAATACCCTGTCATTGATCTCCTATCAGTCAATGATCCAGCCTAGTGTGCACCTATAAAGCCTGATATAGTCAAGTGACCATTATCTCTATAAACAATTCCCATGCCAGGTGAACCCTTGAGATATCTTATGATTCTAAATACTGCTTCAAGGTGAGGAACACAGGGGGAACTCATGAACTGACTTACCACACCAACAACAAAATAAATGTCCGGACAAGCAATAGTCAAATAGTTTAGCTTCCCAACCAGTCTCCTATATTGTCCAAGATCTTCAACTAGCTCCCCCTAATTTGATGCAAGTTTAGTGTTTGGATCCATTGGTGAGCCATTGGTTTACACCCCAACATACCTGTCTCCTCAAGTAAATCCAACGTATGCTTGCATTGTGACAACAGAATTTCTGTGATAGACCTCATGGCTTCTATTCCAAGAAAATAATGCAGTTTACTTTGGTCTTTGCTATGAAATTTCCCCTATAAAAACAATTTCAGCTTACTAATACCTTGTGAATCACTTCCTATAATCACAATATCATCTACATAAACAACAAGAATAATAATACCAGCTTCAGAGGTCTTGCAAAACACAAAATGGTCAGACTAACACCTAAGGAGACCAAATTCAACAACTGCCACACTGAATTTCCCAAACCAAGCACGAGGTGATTGTTTAAGACCATATAAGGCTTTCTTCAACCTACACACCGTTCCTTGATACTCCCCCTAAGCAACAAACCCAGGTGGTTGCTCCATGTAAACTTCTCCTACCAAATCACCATGTAGGAAAGCATTTTAACATCCATCTGAAGGAGAGGCCAATGGTTAATAGCAGCTGAAGAAATGATAACATGTACTAAAGTATTCTTATAACTGGAGAGAATGTTTAATCAAAATCAATACCGTATGTTTGAGTAAATCCCTTTGCAACTAGTTGAGCTTTAAGCCTTTCAACTGTACCATTAGGTTGGAATTTCACTGCATACACCCACCGACATCCAATAGACTTCTTACCAAAACGAAGGGGAACCAAGTCCCAAGTACCATTTTGATGTAGTGCTAGCATTTCTTCTTCCATAGCTGTCCTCCACCCAAGATCAAATAAGGCTTCTTGCAAGGACTTAGGTAGAGAAACAGTAGAAAGAGAGGTAACAAATGCATGAGCTGAGGGGGACGAGAACTTATAAGAAACAAAATGGCTAATAGGGTGTAGATTGCATGAACGTTTACCCTTCTAGGAGAGCAATGGGAACATCTAAATCTAAAGGTGGCTTACTAATGGGAGGACTCTCTATAGTAACGGATGTGGTAGGGGGACCACCAAGACCTATAGATGGTAAAGCAGGCAATATAGAAGCTTAAGCCAATGGACTCTTCTTCTAAACCTGTTGAATAGGTGGCCTGGGATGTACAGACTGAGAAACCTGTGGAGAAGAATTACAAAGAAGAACATGAAAAGGAATATCACATATAGAAGAATGAGAACAATCATTGGAAGGAAAATATGGAGTTGATTCATGAAAGTGATATCTGCACTAATAAAGTGGCAACAAAGAGATGGATTGTAGCATTTATACCCTTTTGAGTTTTGGAGAATCCCAAGAAAACGCACTTGACTACACAGGGTTCAAGCTTATTTTGCTGATGTTCAAAAGGATGAACAAAGGAAACACATCCAAATATGCGTGGAGGTAATGGAGTCAAAGGAACATTAGGGAATAAAATAGAATGAGGGACCTTATTATGTAAAACTGATGAGAGCGTCTGATTAATAAGATAACAAGCATTAAGCACATCACTTCAATAAGTTTTGGGAACATTCATCTCAATGAGAAGTGCTTGAGTCACTTCTAATAAACGCTGGACTAACACAAGAAGTTTGATGTCAAATGCCATGTTCATTATAGAAATCAGTGAAGGGAGAAGACATATACTCCTTTGCACTATTTGATTGAACAACACAAATATTAAGGCCAAACTGAGTTTTTTTTTTCCATAAAGTAAGATTTAAATACAGAAAATAACTCTGGTCTTTCCTTTAACAAAAATAACCAAGTAACTAGAGAGAAATCATCAATAAAAGTAACAAAGTACTTAAACCCCAAATATGACATAATAGGACATGGACCCCAAACATCTAAATGAACTAACTGAAAAGGTCTAGACACACAACTAATGGCACAAGGAGGAAAAGTAGCCCAATGATTCTTGCTAAGCTGGCATGCATCGCAGAAGCTAATGTTGGTTGGTATTGAAGGAAACAAAACACAAACTCTTCAAGGAAGGATGACCCAGTCAGCAGTGTAGCTGGAAAGGTGACACATCAGAAGATGATGACTGAAGAGTAGTATTCCCTAAGCCACCCTCTAGATAGTAAAGACCATCTGACTCAAGTCCTCCACCAATCTGTTTCTTCGTCTTGAGATCAAAAACACAACAGGAAGGAAAAAAGGTGATAGAGCAATTTAGTGCCTTGGTCAGTTTGCTCGTGGATACAAGATTAAAAGGAAATTGAGGAACATAAAGTACAGATGATAAAGGAAGTTGTGGAGTTGGACTAATATTTCCAATTCCAGAAACTGGGGATGTACATCCATTGGCAAAGGTAACATGTTGTATAGAAGAAGGTAAAGAACGAAATTGGGTCTTGAGTCAATGACCCATGGAGATGTAGTAAAAAGAAGGAAAGTGGAGCCAGTACCTGATGTCTGAGCAAGAGTAGTAGTGGATGAAGGTGAAGATCCTCAATCTGAAAGGAGATATGGAAGGAGATATGTTTCTAAGGATGTTGCATTCATTGAGTCCTTCACCTCCTCCCCTCTTGTATATTTGTGGCAGCAGTTTTTTATCAAGCAGCGGTAGAAGGTGGCTTCTAATGCTAAATGTCCATCACAATCTGAACACCTGAACTCAGGTAACTTTGATCCTACTCCTCTTAAACCTCTTGATGATCTTGTCACTAACCATGACCTTTGATCTTCCTATTGTCATCCGTAAGGAAAAAAGAAAGTGTACAAACAATTCCACTGCCATTTGCATTTCCTATGATGCTCTCTCACCCTCTTATTGTGCCTATATCTCAACTATCTCTTCTGCTTCTGTTACTCAGTGTTACATAGGCAATGTAGTCTCCTCATTTGAGAGAAGCTATGAACTTGGAGGTGGATTCTTTCTTAAAGAACCAAACTTGGAAGCTTGTCTCTCTTCCCAAGGATAAATCTACAAGTAGATGTAAGTGAGTGTATACTATTAAACACAACGATGAAAGCTCTGTTGAAAGATATAAGGCACGATTGGTAGCCAAAGGGTGTACTCAAACTTATATCAGAAAACATTTGATCCAATGTTAAAATGATTTTTGTCTGTGTGTTTTTGTCTCTTATGGCACACTTCTCTTGGCTTTTATATAAGATGGATGTGAAAATTGCCTTTATTAATGGAGACCTAAAAGAGAAAGTATGCATGGACCTTCCACCACGAGTGAGCCTTCCTAATAGTGAGGGAAAGGTTTGTCATCTAAAGAAGTCCCTATATGGACTCAAACAATCTCCCAAAGCTTAGTTTGATGGATTTAGAAGAGCGATATTGATGTTCGAGTTTTCTCAATCTTAAGTTGATCATACTTTGTTCATAAGAAGGCATGATGGTCGGATGACTATGCTGATAGTATATGTAGATGATATTGTTTTGACCGGAGATGGCATCTCGGGAATCTCTCAGCTGAAATCCTTTCTTGCCACTAAATTTGGAAACAAGGACCTTGGTGATCTTAAGTACATTAATTGAAGTGGCAAGATCAAAGAGGGGTGAAAGCTGAACTACTGTAGCTGAAGTAGCAGAAAAGAGGAGAAGAAGAAGAGATGCTGGAATGTCAAACTGTACTTGCCAGTCGACCATGCTATTAGTGATGGGACACCCAGTTAACTTAAAACATTAAACAGACTTAGGCCCATTACCACAGGCCCAGTTACAGGATAACTCAAACTTAAGTATGGGCTAATAAGAACTCTTATCAGCAGAACACTCATACAAAGAGACATCATTCTAACATTCTAACACTCCCCCTCAAGCTAAGCATGGATATCAATCATGTTTAGCTTGCCAAGTATGTACCTGAACTTTGTTGTTGCTAGTCCTTTAGTCAATACATCTGCAGTTTGCATCTCTAATGGAGTATAAGGCACACAGAGTTCTCCTGAAACAATTCTCTCTCTGACAAAGTGTAGATCAATTTCAGTATGTTTTGTCTTGTCATGCTGCACGGGGTTGTTGGCAATGTTGATAGCAACTTTATTATCAAAATACAGCCTGAGAGGACCCTCAACCTTAATACCAAGCTCATTAAGAAGAGTTTTGAGCCATAAGAGTTCAGCAACCCCGTGTGCCATAGCTCGGTATTCTTCTTCTGCATTTGATCTAGCCACAACATTCTGCTTCATACTGCGCATGTGACCAGGTTTCCTCCCAAGAATGTACAGTAACCTGAGGTTGATTTTCTATCTCCAACAGACCCAACCCAATCAACATCAGTGTAGGCTTCAATTTTAAGTCTTCTGTTTTTCCGGAATAGAATTCCTTTCCCTGGGCAAGTCTTCAAGTATTTGAGAATTCTTTCCACTGCTCTCATATGAGGGATCTTTGGTGAGTGCATGAATTGACTGACAACATGCACTGCATAGGCAATGTTTGGTCGAGTAAAGGATAAGTATATCAGTTTTCCTACCAATTTTTGGTACCTCTCTTTATCACAATATTCCTCACCCATTGATTCTTGTAGTCCATGGTTCGGTTCTATTGGAGGTCTGCTGGCCTGCATCCCATCATGCCTGTTTCCTCTTGATCTAGCAACTTCAATCCTAAGAAAATATCTCAGATTTCCCAGGTCTTTGATCTCAAATTCTGAAGCTAAGAACTCCTTCAGCCTCTTCATCTCTTCCACGTCATTTCTAGTAATCACCATATCATCCACATTATCAATGAGAGCCGTAAGTTTGTCATCCTATCTCCTTGTAAACAATGTATGATCTGCACTGCTCCGAGTGTACCCCACTTTCTTCATGGCCATACAAAGTCTCTCAAACCATGCCCGGGGAGACTGCTTCAAACCATATAATGCTTTCCTTAGTTTACACACCTTCTTTCCAACATCATAGCCAGGTGGAGGTTCCATGAATACCTCTTCATGAAGATCACCATTTAGGAAAGCATTCTTCACATCCAGCTGATAGAGTTCCCAAGAGAAATTTGCTGTTAGTGACAGTAGAACCCTGATTTTGTTGAGCTTTGCTACTGGAGCAAAGATTTCCTTGTAGTCAATTCATTCTGTTTGTGTAAATCCCTTTGCCACATGTTTGGCCTTGTACCTCTCGATTGACCCATCTTCCCTGTGCTTTACTGTGAAATACCCACTTGCACCCAACAGTGCCTTTCCCCTCTGACAGGTCCACTAATTCCCACGTTCTTGCTTTGATCTCTTCATTCATGGCTTCTTTCCACCTTGGATCAGATGCCGCCTCTGAGTACTTGGAAGGGACACATACAGAGGAAAGAGCAAACACAAAGGAGTGATAGGCAAGAGATAAGTGTGAGAAAGAAACATAATCAGCTATGGGATGCCGGGTGGTACAGGAACGAACAAGCTTACGAAGAGCAATAGGAAGATCCAAATCCGAAGTGAGTGAGTCAGAATTACCTTGGATTGCAGAGACGGATTGGTCTGAGTTCAACCGGTTGCAATCATGAGGTTGAGGGCCTTTCTTCCTTCTGTTGTATGTAAGTATCTCTTTCTCTTGCCTACTAGAACCTTCAGGAGCATCTGCTGTATCAGGAGAAGTAATTGGCACAGTGGAAGCCTCACTAGGTTGACCCGGAATGTCATAGCTAGGAGTAGTGGAAGGTGATGAAAGGGGAACAAAAAAGAAGGGAGAATGAGAATCCTCTTCCAACCCACTAGTCTCCCCCTGAAGAGGATTCTGAGAAGACTGGAAATAGGGTTGAGACTCAAAAAAGACTACATCTCTGGTGACATATTTTTTCATGGAGATAGGATCATAACACTTATACCCTTTTGTGTAGGAGAGTACCCCAAAAATATCCCCTTCGTAACCTTGGGATCCAGCTTGGTTTTCTTTGGATCCTTTACATGTATGAAGCATGTATAGCCAAAAACCCATGGAGGAAGAGGAAATTCTGGAAGAGTGGGACACAAAACAAAGAAAGGAGTCTTCATACCCAATACCTTAGATGGCATCCGATTTATCAGGTATGATGCAATGAGTATAGCTTGAGACCAATATTGCTTGGGCACTTTGTGCTGGAAAAATAGGGCTCAAGCTCTTTCCAATAGGTGCCTGTTCTTGCGCTCAACAACCCCATTTTGCTGAGGGGTGTAAGCACATGACGATTGGTGTAACATGCCTGCATCTTCCATGAATGAGTTCAGGGATCTTTCAAAGTATTCAGCCGCATTGTCCGATCGGAATTGCTTAATCTTCTTCTCAAATTGTGTTTCAATCATCTTGCAAAAAATCATGGTTATTCGTGGAACTTCATCACGTCCTTTTAACAGATAAATCCAAGTGCACCGAGAATAATGGTCAATAAAACTGATAAAGTAACAGAAGCCATCAATGGAAACAATGGGTGAAGGACCCCAAACATCAGAATGAACCAAATCAAAAGGAACTCGAATTTCATTACTAGAAATTAGATCCATTGTTCTACATTGTTTTGACATTTGACACACATCACAAATTAAACATTGACTTGGAATTCCCTTACATAATTCGGGAAACAACATTGCTAAAGAAGAGAAAGACACATGACCTAGTCTAGCATGCCATAGGTGCAACCTAGCTATTGACTCCACACTTTCCGAACTAGTAGTAGTAGAAGCTTGTAGGGCTGAGCTGATGTCTGCATCAAAATAGTAGAGGCCCCCATACTCATGACCACTCCCAATCGTTCTCCTCGTCAATCTATCCTGGAAAACACAATGAGAGGGAAAAAAAGTTATACTGCAGTTCAAATTTTTGTAAGCTTTGAAACAGACAACAGATTTGAGGTAAGGCTAGGAACATGTAGGACTGATTTAAGAGAGATTTTTGCTTAGGACAACCACCCCCTTTCCAGAGATAGTGGAGAGAGACCCATCAGCCACTCTCATCTTATCCTGGCCAGACAACAAATGATATGAAGAGAATAAGGAGGACATATGTGTCATATGATCAGTGGCTCCGGAATCAATCACCCGAGGTAGAATTAATGGAACTAGTTGCACTAAATGCAGAGGTTGTACTTGATTTGGCAAGAGAGGTGGATGCTAAAGGATTATTCTTCAGACAGGCTAATGCCCGGCTGAGAACCTCTACCTCACTAGCTGTGAAGCCCAAAGTACTTGGTCCAGAGGAGTCAGCAGCCTGCCATGTGGATGAGGAGGACACTGTCAGAGTACTCTGTGAGTTGTCATTACTGTTGTTGGTGGCAAGATTCCCACTAGTTGTGCGACCCTTATGTTGCCTTTTGTCCTTTCTCAAAGCAGCTGGCTTCAGATGAGGATACAAGACCCAACATTTCTCCTTTGTGTGTTTCTCACCACCATAATGGGTACACTTGAGGGACTTCTTGTCTGGATATCTATTTCCCTTAGTGGAGACCAGGGCTGAATGTTCTCCAGATAGTCAAATTGACTATGTCTGGGAGTCAACTTGCATCTCCCTTCTCCTGACTTCTTCATTCCTCACCAGATAATAAACATGGTGTAACTCGGGCAATTCATCTCTCTCCAGAATTTGTGACCTTATACCCTCATACACTGGGTCCAGACCAGCCAAGAACTTGAAGGCTCTGCTCTCTTCAACTTGCTTATCATGTCTCTCCTTGTCCCTGGCATTTTCCCAATCTAATATCAAGTGATGGTCAAGTTCTTCCCAAAGACCTTCCAGAGTTGCAAAGTATGTTGCAACTGTCATATCACCTTGCCTTAAGGCAGCAATGTCTTGATTCAATCAGTAGATTCTAGCATTGTTTTTCTTCTGTCCATAGGTCTTAGACACCTTTTCCCAAATCTTGGCTGCTGTAGGAAAGTGATGAACAGTCTGGCGACGAGAGGAGTCATAGAGGCAAGCAACCAGGACATAACTGTGGCATTCTCCTTGCGCCACACAGCATAATCTGCACTGCCAACATCAGGTTCCTTCTTGCTCCCATCTAGGTAGCCTGTGAGGTCACGGGAAGTAATAAACAGCATTGCAGAAACGGACCACTCCCTGAAGTTGTATTCGTCCAGTAGCATACTTGTAATCTGCAGGCTGTGCAGATTAGGGTTTTCCAGATTTGAAGACCTTGCTGCAGGTCTGTTATCCCTAGAAGAAACATCTCCGGATATTGAAGACATCTTGGCTGCAGCCTCTGTGTAGATGGCACTAATTTAAGACTAGCTGAAGCAGTTCTGAAGCAGTTCTGAAAGTTCTGAACCAGTTCTGATGCAGGTTTTGATTACCCAAAGTGACCTCAGCAGGCCCTGACAGCTCGCAACACAGTTTCAGACTTGCCGAGACTGTCACAGTTCTGAAACAGTTCAGTTACAGCAGCAAATGAGGTGTTATGGGCTGGTAACCGACCTGTGCTATGCAAACTCCACTTGAACTTTGAGTACTGCAACTGTAAAGAGAGTTCCCCTCCTTACGGCCAACACTAGGACTGCTGAAATCAGTCCTCAACTAGGTCTGTCCCATACAGACCTCTCTTAGCAGTCGAATAGCTGCTATCTACTAGAAACTAGTAGGACATCAGCTTCTGGGTCTTACCTCCCTTGCACCCTACAACCAAGGGAAACCCTAGGTCGAACCTTGTGTTGTTCTCCTGAAACCCTAGGGTTTCACAGCAGCAACCCAGATAAAAAAAAAGAAGAAAGACAGCAAGAGAAAGGAGATGGCATCGGCTGTAACCAGGAAGGTGCTCAATGCTCTGGTACCATGAAAGCTGAACTACTGTAGCCGAAGTAGCAGAAAAGAGGAGAAGAAGAAGAGATGCTGGAATGTCAAACTGTACTTGCTAGTTGACCATGCTATTATTTATATTTGAATGTAGTACAAGATACAAGAATTTACTGGAATGCCCCTGATTAGTGATGGGACACCCAGTTAACTTAAAACATTAAACAGGCTTAGGCCCATTAACATAGGCACAGTTACAGGATAACTCAAACTTAAGTATGGGCTAATAAGAACTCTTATCAGCTGAACACTCATACAAAGAGACATCATTCTAGCATTCTAACAAGGGGTATTTTCATGTCTTAAAGAAAATATGTTCTTGACTTGCTCCAAGATGTTGGGAAATTGGGATGTAAACTAGCTGAAACCCCAATTGATCCTAACCACATGTTGAATGCCATGGATGGAGATGTTCTTCCAAACAAAGAGGTCTATCAAAGATTGGTTTGCCATCTTCTTTATCTATGTTTGACAAGACCAGATATATCCAATGTGATCAGTGTAGTTAGTATATGCATGAGCCCAAAACCTCTCACATGCAAGCTTTCAATAAGATTCTCACTTACCTTAAGGGGTTCCTAGCAAAGGAATGTTATACTCAAATCACAAGCATTTGAAGATTGAGGCCTACACAGATGCAGATTCGGCAGGGTCAATGGACGACGGAAGATCTACTTCCACCTACTGTGCCTTGGTTGGGGACAATGTGATATCATGGAGCAAGAAGCAATCCATTATTGCTCGCTCTAATGCAAAGGCAAAATGCAGGGCAATGACTCATGGGGTTTCAAAGTTTCTATGGTTGAAGATCTTGTTAACAGAAATGGGAATTCCAACAGAAAATCCTATGAGACTTTACTATTGACAATTAGGCAGCCATGAACATTGCTCATAATCCTATTCAGCATGATCATACGAAATATATTGAAGTGGATAGACATTTCATCTGAGAAAAAATTGACAGTGGACAAATTTTCCTAACCTTTGTAAGATTCGAGGATCAATCGGCTGACTACTTTACTAAAGGAGTTCACAAGCCAAAGTTTGATAGCAACATAGGCAAGCTAGGCATGATAAAAGTAGGAATCTGCAGAATTAAAAAGTATGAAAGAAAGTAGTTTCTTGAAGAGAGAAGGAGAAGAAGATAAGAAGAGAAGTTGAAAAGAAAAGAGAGCAATAATCTGCCCGCCCCCTTCACTTATTATTTATACTAAAATAATAGAACAGTACACAGACAACTATGCCCTTATAGGGCGGCAAAACAGAAAACAACATATATAACACTCAGAAACATAATAAAAAATTGGACTCACATAACTACTGTGGTCCCCACCTCCTATCCAACAACTAACATAAAACATCTACTCAGAAAAACAGCATAAAACTAATTAATCTTCAACACTCCCCCACAAGTTGGGAGTAAATGTCACACATTCACAACTTGCGCAGATCATGTTCAAGCTCGTACCTTGCCACCCCTTTAGTGAGAACATCAGCCAGCCGCAACTCTGAAGAGACATAAGGCAAACAAACTTCTCCGGTTGTTACCCTTTCTCTTATAAAGTGTTTATCAACTTCAATGTGTTTTGTCCTATCATGCTGAATTGGATTGTGGGCAATATTGATTGTAGCCTGACTGTCACAGTATAACATCATAGGTTCCTCTGCTTTCACCCCAATCTCACTCAAAAGAGATCTAACCCAAAGAAGTTCTGAGACACCATGAGCCATGGATCTATACTCATCCTCTGCACTTGACCTTGCCACAACCGCTTGCTTCTTACTCTTCCAAGAGATCAAGTTTCCACCTACAAAGCTACACACTCCTAATGTAGACCTCCTGTCATCCAAGCATCCTACCCAGTCTGCATCTGTATAGGATTCTAGCTTCAGATTCTCATGATTTGAGAAAATAATGCCTCTGTCAGGGTGCTTTTTCAGATATGCAAGTATTCTCTCAATAGATTCCCAGTGCTGAACCCGAGGTGCATGCATGTACTAACTTACAACACTAACAACATAAGAAATATCTGGTCGTGTCATACACAAATACAGCAATCGGCCAACCGATCTTTGATATCTCCCCACATCCTTTACCGATTCACCATCCACACAATTAATTTTGTGATATGGATCAATAGGAGTGTCTGCTGGTTTGGTCCCCAGCTTCCCAGTCTCTCGTAGTAGGTCAAGTACATACTTTCTCTATGAAATGAAGATCCCATGCTTGGATCTTGCAACTTCAATCCCTAAGAAGTATTTGAGCTCACCAAGATCTTTGATATCAAATTCTTGCTGCAATGATTTTTTGAGATCATCAATCTCCTCCAGATCATTTCCTGTCACCACTATATCATCCACATAAACAATCAGAATTGCCACCAAAGAATCTCTCCTCTTCACAAAGAGGGTGTGATCAGACTATGTCTATGTGTATCCAAAACAGATGAGTGCCCCTCTGAACCTGTGAAACCAAGCCCTAGGTGACTGTTTCAGTACATACAGAGATTTTTTGAGTCTGCACATCTTTCCTTTACCAACATTTTCATAAAAGCTTGTTGGAATGTCCATATATACCTCCTCCTGTAAGTCACCATTGAGGAAAGCATTTTTTACATCAAGTTGGAGCATGGGCCATGAATAGGTGGCTGCTAGAGATAAAAGGATACGAACTGACCTCATCTTAGCTACTGGTGCAAAGGTTTCCAGATAATCAACACCATACGTCTGAGTATACCCTTTTGCTACCAACCTTGCCTTGTACCTCTCTATCTTGCCATCGGCTTTATACTTCACTGTGGATATCCATCGACATCCGACTGTCTCCTTGTCTGGGGGGAGATCAACTATTTCCCAAGTTTGGTTTTTGACCAAAGCATCCATCTCATCTTGCATGGCTGTTTTCCACTCAGGTTTGGAGAAAGCCTCAGTAACATTCCTGGGTATAGACACAGAATCCAGGGAAGAAAGAAAAGCACGGTAGGAGGGTGACAAGGCACTGTAGGAAAGATGGTGTGAAATGCAGTGGGTCGTACACTTTATCTTCCCCTTACAAAGTGCAATGGGAAGACCAAGGTCAGTGGGATCAACTGCAACAATGGTGTTAGGGACATAAACATTATCATCAGAAAACATAACAAGCTCAGGCTCAGGCTCAAGAGGAATACTTGGAACTATATTTGTCGAATCTGGAGTTTCAAAATGACTGACAGAGAGTGGTGTGGGTCGAGGATGTGTGGAGTCAACCATCACCTGTCGGCACTGATATTGCTGTAAGGCTGCCCATAGTGGCTCAGGTAATGAAACTGGAGGTGCAGGTGCTGGCTGAACTGATGCTAGCTGAATTGATGGTGCAGGTGGTGGCTGAACTGATGGAGGCACCACAGAAACAGGCAGAGGAACAGATTGTGAGTTCTCCTCCCCAAAACACTCCCCCTGAGGAGAACCACTCGAGAAGAAGAATGTGGATTCAAAAAAGGTAACATCCATAGCGACAAATCTGCACCACGACACTGGGTCATAACAGCAATACCCCTTTTGGTTCTGAGCATACCAAAGAAAAACACATTTCTTGGCCTTAGGATCCAATTTCTTGCGAAGAGGTCCAAGAATGTGAACAAAAGAAACACAACCAAAAACCCCCTGAGGTATATGAAATATCTCTTCATCTAGAAAAAGAAGGCTAAATGGCACCTTAAACCCCAAAGTCCGTGAAGGAACACGGTTAATCACATGTACGGCTGTAAGAACTGCATCTCCTCAGAACTGCACAGGAACTGAAGCACACACCATAAGACTCCTTGCCACCTCCACAGTGTGTCTGTTTTTCCTCTCAGCAACTCCATTCTATTGCAGTGTATATGCACAACTGCTCTAATGAACTACACCATGTTCTAAGAGATACGTGGTCAAGTCCTTTTCAAAGTACTCTCTGGCATTATATGATCTAAAAGCCTTAGTTCTCACTCCAAATTGTGTGAGAACCATCTGGTGGAATTGTTGTATGTAGAGAAGATGGGCCGAATGGCCCATAGGCTGTTTATTCTTTCTTGTTATTTATGTTTTTCTGTAATGGGCCTTATTCTGGGCCCATCCTGTCTATATTATGTTCTTTGTAAATTCTTGCCCAACTAAGGGCCTCCTTGTAATTATTCAAATCTATCTTAATAAAATAGTGTTAGGGTGCTGAGAGAGGGTTAGGTTCGAAACTCTCATTCTCAGACCCTCATTGCCGAACTCTCAAGCTCTCCTCTCTTCAGTTTTCTTCGTCGAATTAAGTTAGGAATCTCATCACGTGATCTCATCAAATATATCCAAGAATATCGTGTATACTCATCCACAAACAAGAGAAAGTAACGGAATCCTCCCATGGAAGGGATTTGATATGGCCCCCATACATCAGTGTGAACAATATTAAAAGCAAAAGTACTTCTTTTATCCCTTGGTTTATGTCGTCAGTTGTTTATGTATTCAGGTTTAGTACTATAAGTGTATTGTTGTAATTTCTCCTCTATTTATATTGTTCGACTGTACTAGTATAAATAATAAAATCATTCTTTCGCCCCTAAGTTCTGGAGGGCTTTCAGTCACTCAACTCACCTCTCTTCTCTCTTCTCTCTTCTCCTCTCCTCTCTTCACTTGCTCTTGCTCAACATAGTACCAGAGCAAGTCGTCCAGGCCTGAAGGGTGGTGTCAAGCTAACTACTATTGCATCCATTGCTGTCTCCAATCGAACTCCTGATCTGGTGAAGTCAGTTCGATCCAGAAGTTACAGTCTTTTCGTCTTCTAGCCCAGAAATTTCTCCTCCTGTTTGCTCGACTGTAGAGAGACTATTGTTTGCAATTCGTAGAGGGTGTTCTGTCTTTAGAAATTGCTCATCTTCTGTTCCGCTGCCTATTGTTTGAGGATTCGTAGAAGGAGCTCTGGTTTACAGTCAAGGAGTTTTGGTTTACCATAAGGGAGACTATCATCTGAAACTAAAAGAGGTACTATCATCCTTGTCTGTTCGGATGCCTATTGTTTGCTGAACTGTTTGTTGACTGTTCGGCTACCTTACTGTTGTCTGTTCGACTGATGAACTGATGAACTGTTTTGGTGCTTACTGTTTGATGCCTATTGTTTGTGGACTATCACCCATGTCTGTTCGGATGCCTATTGTTTGCTGAACTGTTTGATGACTATTCGGCTACCCTACTGCTGTCTGTTCGACTGATGAACTGTTCGGCTGCCCTACTGTTAAGCGACTGTATTCCTTAACACAGTAACTGTATTTGAACTTTTTTGTTGTTGGTATTGTGGACTGTTGATGGTCTGTTTTGGCCGACTAATTGTCTGCTCAACATTAATCTTATTAATTGACTGTTCGGCTACCCTATTGATCTTCTTGACTGGTTAGCTATCAGCCCTACTAAGTAGGTCATTCAGACCCATTCTTGTACTGCAACAGCAGTGTGCAAACTTGTTTCAGTGAAACCGTAGGTCAGAAGGACCTGTTTCAGTACTGCAACAGCGGTGTTCAGTTTGTTGTTTGTTCTCAATGAAACTGTAGGTCAGAAGGACCTGTTCTTGTATTGCAACAGCAGTGTTTAGTTTGTTATTTGTTCTTAGTGAAATTGTAGGTCAGAAGGACCTATCTCTGAAATAGTCTTGTACGGCTGTATCTTTTTGGTTGTTGTTTCAACTTTTTATTCAGATATCATGGGCAGTGAAGATTCGGCCACATCTGGAGTTTCCTCAATGCTGAATGGAATGGGTGGGGGTGACCTATCCTTTCCCATGGCTGTTGTCCCTCTTGATGGTTTAAATTACCTGGAGTGGTCAAGAGGGATCAAATTATACATCCCGACAAGGGGGAAGATAGGCTATATTAATGGGAGGATAAAAGAACCATCCTCCGAGAGTGCTGAATATGATAGATGGAATTAGGAGAACAGTATTGTTATGTTCTGGCTCTTGGTTTCCATGCAACCTCAAATCAGGAAGAATTTCATGTGAGCTGAAACAGCGAATGAGATCTGGGAACAAGCAAAATCTACATATTCAGAATTGCGACACTATGCCAAAATTTATCAACTGCAGGCAGCATCTTCTACTTGCAGATAGGGGGAGAGGTGTTTATCGGTCTATTACTCTGACTTAACATCTTTCTGGAAGGAGTTGGATCACTACCAGAGTGTGGATTGGAAGTGTGATGAGGATGCTAAGAAGTACAAACGGCTTGTCTCCCAGCAAAGGGTGTTTGCATTCTTACATGGTCTGAATCCTATGTATGAATCTATCAGTGTTCAGATTCTCAGCTCTAAGGATCTCTCTTCTATTCAGGAAGTCTATGCTCTTGTACAATCTGAAGAAAGCAGGAGAAATTTGATGAACAACCCTGGTGGGGATGCTGTTGTGTTAGTTGCAAAAGGAGGTGTATCTACTGGTGTGGGATCTTCTTCCCGAAAAGGAGATCTCCAGAAAAAAACAGAAGATAAGGAAAAATTGTGATGCACTCACTGCCAGAAACCCCTACACACCAAAGATACCTCTTGGGATCTTCATGGAAAACCAAATTGGGCTCAAGATCTGACTAAGAAGCAAGGTTCAGAGGTGAATAAGAAGTACGGACAGCAAAGTACAAAGAAACATCACATGGCCAACATGGCTACTCGGGAGAATCAGCCCCCCATTTCTATTGTGACTCAGACACATCTCACTGGACCTGACCCGAGGGAGGACATTATGAATTCCTTCCGTGACCATTTAGAGCTCTACGGTAAAGCAATTCGTCAGATGGATACTCCTCCCTCAACCTCATTTGCATCTACATCAGGTAACCCTGCCACTGCTTTCCATGTTGCTTCTCACACCCCTGACTCTCCATGGATCATTGATTCTAGAGCATCAAAACATATGACTGGTACGTTGCTCCTCTTACTTGCAAACCTATCACCCTCTTTCTGGAAGAGACAAGGTGAGACTAGCTGATGGATCATACTCATCCATAGCTGGTCAAGGAACTCTCTCTCTTCCTCTTGGCCTTACCCTTTCTGATGTTCTTCATGTTCCAAATTTTCCCATTAATTTGTTCTCTGTTAGTAGTGTTACTAATTCCTTGAATTGTTCAGTGACTTTTTTCCCTTCTCATTGTGTGATTCAGGATCTGGCCTCTGGGAGGACGATTGGTAGGGGTCGTATGGCTGATGGACTTTACATGCTGGAGAATAAGGCTGGTCTTCATGTTACAGAGTCTATGAGTCAGTCTATGAGTTAGTCCTGTAAGAAAAAGGTCTATTTATGGCATTGTCATCTTGGTCATTTGTCTTTTGAGTCTTTGAAAGTTGTATTCCCAGAACTGTTTAAGTCAATGTCTGTTTCTGATTTTTCTTGTCAAATGTGTCAGTTGAGTAAGCATTGTAGAACTCATTTTCTTCAAAGAAATAGTAAATCTGAATCTCCGTTCACATTGTTCATTCTGATGTGTGGGGCCCTGTTACTTTACCATCTGAGAGTGGCTACAAGTATTTCATTACCCTCATTGATGATTATTCTAGATATACTTGGGTACACTCGATGCGAACCAGGGAAGAAGTACCAAAAATCATTCAAGATTTCCAGCGGATGGTCTTCACTCAATTTCAAACTGAAATACAAATTTTCCAATCAAACAATGCAAAAGAATTTTTTCATAATGACCTCACAGAATTTTTTGCTTCGCATGGTTCCCTTCATCGTAGCTCTTGTGCCCACACACCACAACAAAATGGTGTGGCCAAACGGAAGAACCGACATCTCCTTGAAGTGGCTCGACGTTTACTACTTCATATGAATGTTCCCAAACAGTTTTGGCTTGAAGCTGTTCTTTGTTCCACTTACCTTATAAACCGTATGCCCTCTCGTCGGTTAGAGTACAAAACCCCACATCAACTTCTCTTTCCTAAGGCTCCCCTTCTTTCTATTCCTCCTCGTGTCTTTGGTTGCCGGTGTTTTGTCCAAAATCTGTCTCCCACCCGTGGGAAATTGGATTCTCGTGCTATCCCTTGCATATTTCTTGGTTACTCCTTCACTCAAAAGGGATACCGTTGTTTTGATCCTGTTTCTCGTAAATTCAATGTCTCCATGGATGTTTCTTTCTTTGAAGATGAGCCTTTCTATCTTGTTTCACCTCAGGGGAAGTGTATGCATGAAGAGAAACTGGTTCAGCTTCCCGCTCTCCCTGACCCTCCACCTTTTCGTGTTTTTTCTCATCGTCGCAAAGGCCAACCAAATTCAAGAGCTGTAGAGAATCCGGAAGTTGTACCTCCAGTACCAACAGACTCCTCGGGGGAGAATCATACTCACTCAGGTATTTTGGCTCCCAATGGTGTCCTTGAATCTATTGAAAATGATTCCTCTACTGCTAATGATCTTGACTGTCCTATTGCTCACAGGAAGGGTGTTAGATTGTGCACCACCAAACATCCCATTTCCAACTTTGTCTCCTATGAGAACATTTCATCCTCATTCCGTGCCTTCCTTACCTCTATTGACAGTGTCCCTATCCCTAAGAATGTGGCAGAAGCTCTTTCAGTTCCTAAATGGACAAATGCCATGAGGGAAGAAATTAATGCCCTTCACAAAAATTGCACATGGGAACTTGTTGATCTTCCTAAGGGAAAGGTTCCAGTGGATGTAAATGGGTGTTCACAATCAAGCATAAGGCTGATGGAATAGTGGAAAGGTATAAAGCTCGCTTAGTGGCAAAGGGATTTACTCAAGTGTATGGAGTTGATTATGCAGAAACTTTTTCCCCCGTTGCCAAGATGAATTCCATTAGAGTTCTTTTCTCTCTTGCAACTAATCTGGATTGGGTTTTACACCAGCTGGACATCAAGAATGCATTCTTGAATGGTGACCTTGAAGAGGAAGTGTACATGATTCAACCTCCTGGTTTTCTAGCCCAAGACAATGAACAGAAAGTGTGCAAGTTGAAAAATTCCTTATACGGGCTGAAACAATCACCAAGAGCTTGGTTCAGTAGATTCCATGTGGCAGTTCAGCAAAAAGGATACAGGCAATGTCAATCAGATCACACACTGTTTGTGAAAAAAGGAGAAGATAAAATTGCTGCTCTAATTGTATATGTGGATGACATAATTGTTACTGGTGATTGGGATGATGAAATTCAGAAATTGAAACTTTTTCTTGCCACTCAGTTTGAAGTGAAGGATCTAGGACCTGCCAGATACTTCCTTGGAATTGAAGTTTCCCGATCAAAGAAGGGTATCTTCATTTCTCAAAGGAAATATGTCCTAGATTTACTTCAGGACACTGGAAAGATGGGGGTGAAGCCAGTTGACTCTCCCATTGACCCCAACCATAAATTAGGTGACAACTGTGGTGAATCGCTCAAGGATGTGAAACCGTTTCAGAGGCTTGTAGGGGGATTGTTATACCTTTCTATGACTCGCCCAGACATTGCATATGTTGTTGGTGTCCTCAGTCAGTTCATGCATGTTCCTGGGTCTTATCATTTTGAAGCAGCAGAGAGAATCCTCCGATATCTAAAGAAGTATCCGGGTACTGGTTTTTTGTTTCAAAAGCACGAACATTTGAAAGTTGAAGTTTATACAGATGCAGATTGGGCTGGATCCCAAAGTGACAGAAAGTCTACCAGTGGCTACTGCACCTTTATAGAAGGGAACCTTGTTACATGGAGGAGTAAAAAGCAAAATGTGGTAGCTAGATCCAGTGCTGAAGCTGAATATCGTGCTATGGCCCAGGGGGTTGCTGAAGGCATATGGATAAAGAATTTGTTGGGGGAGTTGGGTTTCCCAGTGACCAAACCTATAATTCTATTTTGTGATAACAAAGCAGCTATAAGCATTGCTGCCAATCCGGTGCTACATGATAGAACAAAGCACATTAAAGTTGACAAGCATTTTATCAGAGAGAAAGTTATCACAAGCGAAGTGTGTACCCCCTATGTCACTTCTGAGAACCAGCTTGCAGACATCTTTACAAAAGGTTTAAACCTTTCCAGACATCATGATCTTTGTGACAAGTTGGGCATGATTGATATCGATGCTCCAACTTGAGGGGGAGTGTTGTCAGTTGTTTATGTATTCAGGTTTAGTACCATAAGGGTACTCTTGTAATTTCCCTCTGTTTATATAGTTCGACTGTACTAGTATAAATAATAAAATCATTCTTTCGCCCCCTAAGTTCTGGAGGGCTTTCAATCACTCGACTCACCTCTCTTCTCTCTTCTCCTCTCCTCTCTTCACTTGCTCTTGCTCAACAGTTTAAAAAACTGTCTACAATGCTTTCCAAACCGGCAACTCTCACACTCCAAAGTAGATAATTGAACAGACTCAAACAACTTTGGGAAAAGAAATTTTAAAGAATTAAAAGAAAGATGTCCCAAGCAATTGTGCCAAAGTATAATTTGATTCATTGACTCTGACCCACTACTATTGTTGCTGCTAACATGACGGCCCTGATGTCTCAGAATCTCATCCAGAAGGTAGACTCCATTCACCTCACGACCACTCCCAATCATCTTCTTTGACTCCAGATCCTGCAAAACACAATTACCAGGAAGAAAGGTCACTAAACAATTCAATTTTTTTGTCAAAGAACTAACAGACAATAGGTTGGTATGAAGTCTAGGGACATGTAAAATAGAAGACAGAGTTATATCATTGGTCACTCTAATTGTCCCCTTCACAGCAATGGGCATATGTGAACCATCTGTGGTAGAGACTGTCTCTACCAGAGCAAAACTTATAGGAACTGAAAAAGGTAGGGGCATTAGTCATATGCTCAGATGCTCCTAAGTCTATAATCCAGGGAGGTCCCTCCTTACCTAAAGTGGATGCAGGATTTGCAGTTGCATATGAACTACCTGTATGTGCAAAGGAAGTGGTGCAGTTGGCTCCTGCATTCTGCTGTCCATCTGGAAGGCTAGAGATGGGTGAATCTTTCTTACTCATAAGCTGTCCAAACCACTCCAATTCTGTTCTAACTGCTGCTATTGCAATGGATTCCCAATCAGTTTGGGAGAGGGGATGAAGAGTCTTCTGTAGTGGCTACATTTGCATTTCCCTTCTTGTTTCTTATTCGAGCAGGCATAAGATTTGGATGAAGCTTCCGACAAGTGTCCCTGGTATGCTTGGGCTTCTTGCAATAATCGCACACCAAGTCCTTCTTATCTTCCCTTCTAGTCTCACTACTCCCCCTGTCTCCATTCGACTTAGGTTTTGTTGTACCAACCAGAGCCGACTGGTCAATCCTAGGCTGTCTCAGCATTACAATCCTCCTACGCTCCTCTCCAGAGACAAAAGCATAGGCCTAAGAGAGTGTCACACCCTCCCTAGAAAGAATATGTTGCCTAGCAATGTCAAATTCAGGGTTCAGTTTTCCAAGAACTCAAAAACCCTATTCCTCTCTACCAGTCTGTGATAAGTTGCTGCATCATTTACACTTTCCCATACCACAGTTTCTAAGTGATCTATTTCCTGCCATAGGGTTTTTAACATAGAGAAATACACAACAAGAGGTTTTTCTCTCTGTTTCATACTTATCACCTGATTTCTTAACTGATAGGCTCTGGCTTCATTTTGTTTCTAAGAGAGTAGGTTTCAGTCACTCCATCCCAAATCTCCTTAGCAGTATTAACCCATAGGAAATTTTTTGCAATATGAGGTAACATAGAATTACACAGCCAGGACATTACCATGTAATTCTCTTGCACCCATCATGAAGAGTCTGTATCAGGTTTCTTCTCCTCCCCAATGAGATACCCTAATTTTCCATGGGCACCAATAGCCATTTTAGCTGATTGTTCCCACTCCAAATAATTTGTACCATCAAGTTTTACTGCAGTAATGATCCTAGACTCAGAAATATCACAACTACCTCCAACACCCATTCCCACAGTACCGGTAGATTTCATCTCGGTATTCCAACTCCCTGTTTTACTTTAAATAGTTCAACAGTAAGAAAAAAATAGACTGGAGACCTTCAAAAAATAATTTAATACCACACACGAGCTTGAGAGCTGTACTCGAAGTAGAGGAGAGGAGAAGAACACCACTGGTATGTTGTGAATGGCGAACTGAACTGCCCAGTCGACCATGCTATTATTTATATTTGAATGTAGTACAATGATACAAGTAATTACTAGAATGCCCCTGATTAGTGATGGGACACCCAGTTTACTTAAAACATTAAACAGGCTTAGGCCCATTAACACAGGCCCAGTTACAGGATAACTTAAACTTAAGTATGGGCTAATAAGAACCCTTATCAGCAGAACACTTATACAAATAGACTTCATTCTAACATTCTAACACTCCCCCTCAAGCTAAGCATGGATATCAATCATGTTTAGCTTGCCAACTATGTCCCTGAACTTTGTTGCTGCTAGCCCTTTAGTCAATACATCTGTAATTTGCATCTCAGATGGAGTATAAGGCACACAGAGTTCTCTCGAGATAACTCTCTCTCTGACAAAGTGTTGATCAATTTCAATATGTTTTGTCCTGTCATGCTGCACGGGATTGTTGGCAATGTTGATAGCAGCTTTATAATCAAAATACAGTCTGAGAGTGTTAGAATGTCAGAGTGTTGTTCGGCTGATAAGAGTTCTTATTACCCAGTCTTATGTTTAACTTATCTTGTAACTGGGCCTACGTTAATGGGCCTAATCCTGTTTAGTGATTTAAGTCATCTGGGTGTCCCATCACTAATCAGGGGCATCCCAGTAATTTCTTGTACCTTGTACTATATTCATCTATAAATAAAAGACTGGTCGACTGCCTAGTACAGTTCGACATTCTCTTCAGTTCTGTGATTCTCTTCTCCTCCTTGCTACTTCGAGTATAGCTCTTCAGATTACATGGTATCAGAGCATTAGCTCCTCCCTGGTTTCAGCAGGTGCACTCTCTTCTCTTGCTGTCTTTTCAACTTCTCTCTTCCTTTTCTGGGTTGTTGCAGTAAAGACCTAGGAGTGTAAGAGAGTAAAGCAAGTTCGAACCTAGGGTTTCTCTTGGTTGTAGGACTCAAGGGAAGTAAGACCCAGAAGTAGATGTCCTACTAGATTATTTCCAGCAAGTAGTAGCTATTGGGTTACTAAGAGAGGTCTGTATAGGACAGACCTGGTTGAGGGCTGATTCAGCAGTCCTAGCACTAGCCGAGAGGGGGAAAACTTCCTCTACAGTTGCAGCTTCGTGCTCCAGCAAGACTTGTGCAGAACAAGTGGTAAAGACTTAGCTTCTTCTACAGTTGCTGTTTCGGTGCATCACCAAGACTCATACAGAACTGCGGCAACTTCAGTTACAGATTTTCTTCAGGTCAGTTATCAGCCCTACTTTTGGACTGAACTGGTTCAGTTACAGACCTTTATTTTTTACCAGAACTGCGGCAACTTTTGCACCACACAGTTGCAGCCTTAAACTTTTACCAGCACTGTAAACTGGTTCAGTTACAGAACTCTACTTTGCTACTGTACCCGAACTGTGAACTGGATAATTGCTGCTGTACCACTTTGGCCAGTCCTTAACAGAATCACTTATAGTACTGTGAACAACTCTTGGACTGAAGTCAGGATGTCCTCACTACCCGGTGAAGTTTCCTCTAGAGATAACAGACCTGTCACAAGGTCCTCAAACCTGGAAAACCCTAATCTGCACAGCTTGCAGATTACAAGTGTGCTACTGGATGAGTACAACTTCAGAGAGTGGTCCACCTCTGCAATGCTGTTCATTACCTTTCGTGAACTCATTGGCTATTTGGATGGAGACAAGAAACAACTAGAAATTGGCAGTCCTGAATACACCGTGTGGCGCAAGGAAAATGCCACAGTCATGTCTTGGTTGCTAGCCTCTATGACTCCTAGGGTGGCCGGAACTGTTCATCACTTCCCTACAGCTGCTAAAATTTGGGAGAAAGTATCTAAGACATATGGCCAGAAAAAGAACAATGCTAGAATCTACAGGCTGAACCAAGACATTGCAGCCCTAAGGCAATGAGACATGTCCGTGGCAACCTACTTTGCAACACTAGAAGGCCTCTGGCAAGAGCTTGACCACCACTTGGTTTTGGATTGGGAAAATGCCAATGATAAGGGGAGGCATGGCAAGCAGATTGAGGAGGGCAGAGCCTTCCAGTTTTTGGCGGGTCTTGACCCTGTATATGAAGGTATAAGGTCATAGATTCTAGGGAGAGATGAATTACCTGAGCTTCACCATGTCTACTACTTGGTGAGGAATGAAGAAGTAAGGAGAAAGGAGATGCAAGTTGACTCCCGGACACATTCAACAGAACTACCTGGAGAACACTCAGCCTTAGTCTCCACTAAGGGGAATAGATTTTCAGACAAGAAGTCCCTCAAGTGTACCCATTGTGGTGGTGAGAAACACACAAAGGAGAAATGTTGGGTCTTGTACCCTCATCTGAAGCCAGCTGCTCTGATAAAGGACAAAAGGCAACATAGGGGCCACATAGCAAATGGGAATCTTGCCACCAACAATAGTAGTGCCAACTCACAGAGTACTCGGACAGTGTCCTCTTCCACCGCAAGGCAGGCTGCCGACTCCTCTAGACCAAGTACTTCGGGCTTCACAGCTAGTGAGGTAGAGGTTCTCAGTCGGGCATTAGCCCGTCTTAAGAACAATTCTTTAGCTTCCACCTCTCTTGCCAAATCAGGTACAGCCTCTGCATTTAGTGCAACTAGTTCCATTAATTCTACCTCTTGGGTGATTGACTACGGAGCCACTGACCATATGACACATTTGTCCTCCTTATTCTCTACATATCACTTGTTGTCTGGCCCGGATAAGATGAGAGTAGCTGATGGGTCCCTCTCCACCATCTCTGGAAAGGGGGTGGTTGACCTAAGCAAGGATCTCTCTCTTAAATCAGTCCTACATGTTCCTAGTCTTACCTCAAATCTATTGTCTGTTTCAAAACTTACAAAAAATTTGAACTACAGTGTAACTTTCTTTCCTTCTCATTGTGTCTTCTAGGACAGATTGACGAGGAGAACGATTGGGAGTGGTCATGAGTATGGGAGCCTCTACTATTTTGATGAAGATGTCAGCTCAGCCTTGCAAGCTTCTACTACTAGTCCGGAATGTGTGGAGTCAATAGCTAGGCTGCACTTGTGGCATGCTAGGCTAGGTCATTTGTCTTTTTCTTCTTTAGCAATGTTGTTTCCCGAATAATGTAAGGGCATTCCGAGTCAGAGTTTAATTTGTGATGTGTGTCAAATGTCAAAACAATGCAGATCAATGTATCCAATTTCTAGAAATGAAATTCAAGCCCCTTTTGATTTGGTTCATTCTGATGTTTGGGGTCCTTCTCCCATTGTTTCCATTGATGGCTTCCATTACTTTATCAGTTTTATTGACCATTATTCTCGATGCACTTGGATTTATCTGTTGAAAGGACGTGATGAAGTTCCCCGGATAACTATGATGTTTTGCAAGATGGTTGAAACACAATTTGATAAAAAGATCAACCAATTCCATTCAGACAATGTAGCTGAATACCTTGAAAGATCCCTGAACTCATTCATGGAAGATGCAGGCATGTTACATCAATCATCATGTGCTTACACCCCTCAGCAAAATGGGGTTGCTGAGCACAAGAACAGGCACCTATTGGAGACAGCTCGAGCCCTTCTTTTCCAACACAATGTGCCCAAGCAATATTGGTCTCAAGTTGTTCTCACTGCATCATACCTGATAAATCGGATGCCATCTAAGGTACTGGGTATGAAGACCCCTTTCTCTGTTTTGTGTTCCACTCTTCCAGAATTTCCTCTTCCCCCACGGGTTTTTGGCTATACATGCTTCATACATGTGAAGGATCCAAAGAAAACCAAACTGGATCCTAAGGCTACAAAGCGAATATTTTTGGGGTACTCTCCTACACAAAAGGGGTATAAGTGTTATGATCCTGTCTCCAAGAAAAA
This sequence comes from Nelumbo lutea, assembly GCF_056320005.1. Taxonomy (NCBI): domain Eukaryota; kingdom Viridiplantae; phylum Streptophyta; class Magnoliopsida; order Proteales; family Nelumbonaceae; genus Nelumbo; species Nelumbo lutea. The sequence goes on from NC_142688.1 coordinate 5,905,277, forward strand.
ATGTCACCAGAGATGTAGTCTTTTTTGAGTCTCAACCCTATTTCCAGTCTTCTCAGAATCCTCTTCAGGGGGAGAGTAGTGAGATGGAAGAGTATTCTCATTCGCCCTTCTTTTTTGTTCCCATTTCATTACCTTCCACTACTACTAGCTGTAACATTCCGGGTCAACCTAGTGAGACTCCCACTGTGCCAGTTACTTCTCCAGATTCGACTGATGCTTCTGAAGGTTCCAGTGAACAAGAGAAAGAGATACTTACATACACTAGAAGGAAGAAGGCCCCTCAACCTCATAATTGCAACCAGTTGAACTCAGATCAATCTGTCTCTACAATCCAAGGTAATTCCGATTCACTCAATTCAGATATGGATCTTCCTATTGCTCTCTGTAAGCCTGTTCACTCTTGTACCACTCGGCACCCCATAGTTGATTATGTTTCTTACTCACAGTTATCCCCTGCCTATCACTCCTTTGTGTCTGCTCTTTCCTCTGTATGTATCCCTTCCAGGTATTCAGAGGCGGCATCTGATCCAAGGTGGAAAGAAACCATGAATGAGGAGATGAAAGCCCTAATGAAAGCAAGGATGTGGGAATTGGTGGACCTGCCAGAGGGGAAAGGCACTGTTGGGTGCAAGTGGATATTCACAGTAAAGCATAGGGAAGATGGGTCAATTGAGAGGTACAAGGCCAGACTTGTGGCAAAGGAATTTACACAAAAGGAAGGAATCGACTACAAGGAAACCTTTGCCCCAATAGCAAAGCTCAACACAGTCAGGGTTCTATTGTCACTTGCAGCAAAATTCTCTTGGGAACTTCATCAGCTGGATGTAAAGAATGCCTTCCTAAATGGTGATCTTCATGAAGAGGTATTCATGGAACCCCCACCGGGATATGATGTTGGAAAAACGGTATGTAAACTAAGGAAAGCATTATATGGTTTGAAGAAATCTCCCCGGGCATGGTTTGAGAGACTTTGTTTGGCCATGAAGAAAGTAGAGTACACTCAGAGCAGCAGATCATACATTGTTCACAAGGAGACAGGACGACAAACTTATAGCACTCTTTGTATATGTGGATGATATGGTGATTACTGGAAATGATGTGAAAGAGATGAAGAGGTTGAAGGAGTTCTTAGCTTCAGAATTTGAGATCAAAGACCTGGGAAATCTGAGATACTTTCTTGGGATTAATGTTGCTAGATCAAGAGAAGGAATCTACATATGTCAAAGAAAGTATGTGCTAGATCTCCTGGAGGAAACAGGCATGATGGGGTGCAGGCCAGCAGACACTCCAATAGAACCAAGCCATGGATTACAAGAATCAATGGGTGAGGAATACTGTGATAAGGAAAGGACCCAAAAATTGGTAGGAAAACTGATATACATATCCCTTACTCGGCCTGACATTGCCTATGCAGTGCATGTTGTCAGTCAATTCGTGCACTCACCAAAGGCCCCTCATATGAGAGTAGTGGAAAGAATCCTCAGATACTTGAAGACTTGCCCAGGGAAAGGAATTCTATTCAGAAAAAACAACAGACTTGAAATTGAAGCCTACACTAATGCTGATTGGGCTGGATCTGTTGGAGACAGAAAATCAACCTTAGGTTACTGTACATTCTTGGGAGGAAACCTAGTCACATGGTGCAGTAAGAAGCAGAATGTTGTGGCTAGATCAAGTGCAGAAGCAGAATACCAAGCTATGGCACACGGGGTTGCTGAACTTGTAGGGCTCAGAACTCTCCTTATTGAGCTTGGTATCAAGACTGAGGGTCCTCTCAAGCTGTATTGTGATAATAAAGCTGCTATCAACATTGCCAACAATCCCGTACAGCATGACAGGACAAAACATATTGAAATTGATCGACACTTTGTCAGAGAGAGAATTATTTCAGGACAACTATGTGTACCTTATACTCCATCAGAGATGCAGATTGCAAATGTATTAACAAAAGGGCTGGCATCAACAAAGTTCAGGGACATACTTGGCAAGCTAAACATGATTGATATCCATGCTTAGCTTGAGGGGGAGTGTTAGAATGTTAGAGTGTTGTTCGACTGATAAGAGTTCTTATTAGCCCAGTCTTATGTTTAACTTATCTTGTAATTGGGCCTGTGTTAATGGACCTAATCCTGTTTAGTGATTTAAGTCATCTGGGTGTCCCATCACTAATCAGAGGCATCCCAGTAATTTCTTGTACCTTGTACTATATTCATCTATAAATAAAAGACTGGTCGACTGCCTAGTACAGTTCGACATTCTCTTGAGTTCTGTGATTCTCTTCTCCTCCTTGCTACTTTGAGTATAGCTCTTCAGATTACAGAGAGGACCCTCAGTCTTAATACCAAGCTCATTAAGAAGAGTTCTGAGCAATAAGATTTCAGCAACCCCGTGTGCCATAGCTCGGTATTCTGCTTCTGCACTTGATCTAGCCACTACATTCTGCTTCTTACTGCGCCATGTGACCAGGTTTCCTCCCAAGAATGTACAATAACCCATGTGCCATAGCTCGGTATTCTGCTTCTGCACTTGATCTAGCCACTACATTCTCCTACAGACCCAACCCAATCTGCATCAGTGTAGGCTTCAATTTCAAGTCTGTTGTTTTTCCTGAATAGAATTCCTTTCCCTGGGCAAGTTTTCAAGTACCGGAGAATTCTTTCCACTACTCTCATATGAGGGATCTTTGGTGAGTGCATGAATTGACTGACAACATGCACTGCATAGGCAATGTCTGGCCGAGTAAAAGATAAGTATATCAGCTTCCCTACCAATTTTTGGTACCTCTCTTTATCACAGTATTCCTCACCCATTGATTCTTGTAGGTCATGCTTCGGTTCTAGCACATATTTCCGCTGACATATGTAGATTCCTTCTCTTGATCTAGCAACTTCAATCCCAAGAAAATATCTCAGATTTCCCAGGTCTTTGATCTCAAATTCTGAAGCTAAGAACTCCTTCAGCCTCTTCATCTCTTCCAAGTCATTTCCGGTAATCACCATATCATCCACATAAACAACGAGTGCTGTAAGTTTGTCATCCTGCCTCCTTGTAAACAATGTATGATCTGCACTGCTCTGAGTGTACCCCACTTTCTTCATGGCCATACAAAGTCTCTCGAACCATGCCCGGGGAGACTGCTTCAAACCATATAATGCTTTCCTTAGTTTACACACCTTCTTTCCAACATCATAGCCTGGTGGAGGTTCCATGAATACCTCTTCCTGAAGGTCACCATTTAGGAAGGCATTCTTCACATCCAGCTGATGGAGTTCCCAAGAGAAATTTGCTGCTAGTGACAGTAGAACCCTGATTTTGTTGAGCTTTGCTACTGGAGCAAAGGTTTCCTTGTAGTCAATTCCTTCCTTTTGTGTAAATCCCTTTGCCACAAGTCTGGCCTTGTACCTCTCGATTGACCCATCTTCCCTGTGCTTTACTGTGAAATACCCACTTGCACCCAACAGTGCCTTTCCCCTCTGGCAGGTCCACTAATTCCCACGTTCTTGCTTTGATCTCTTCATTCATGGCTTCTTTCCACCTTGGATCAGATGCCGCCTCTGAGTACCTGGAAGGGACACATACAGAGGAAAGAGCAGACACAAAGGAGTGATAGGCAGGAGATAAGTGTGAGAAAGAAACATAATCAGCTATGGGATGCCGGGTGGTACAAGAACGAATAGGCTTACAAAGAGCAATAGGAAGATCCAAATCCGAAGCGTGTGAGTCAGAATTACCTTGGATTGTGGAGACAGATTGATATGAGTTCAACTGGTAGCAATCATGAGGTTGAGGGTCCTTCTTTCTTCTGCTGTATGTAAGTATCTCTTTCTCTTGCCTACTGGAACCTTCAGAAGCATCTACTGTATCAGGAGAAGTAACTGGAACAGTGGGAGCCTCACTACGTTGACCCGGAATGTCACAACTAGGAGTAGTGGAAGGTGATGAAAGGGGAACAAAAAAGAAGGGAGAATGAGAATCCTCTTCCAACCCACTAGTCTCCCCCTGAAGAGGATTCTGAGAAGACTAGAAATAGGGTTGAGACTCAAAAAAGGCTACATCTATGGTGACATACTTTTTCTTGGAGATAGGATCATAACACTTGTACCCCTTTTGTGTGGAGAGTACCCCAAAAATATTCCCTTTGTAGCCTTGGGGTCCAGCTTGGTTTTCTTTGGATCCTTCACATGTATGAAGCATGTACAGCCAAAAACCCATAGGGGAAGAGGAAATTCTGGAAGAGTGGGGCACAAAACAGAGAAAGGAGTCTTCATACCCAATACCATAGATGGCATCTGATTTATCAGGTATGATGCAGTGAGTATAGCTTGAGACCAATATTGCTTGGGCACTTTGTGCTGGAATAGTAGGGCTTGAGCTGTCTCCAATAGGTGCTTGTTCTTGCGCTCTACAACCGCATTTTGCTGAGGGGTGTTAGAACAGGATGATTGGTGTAACATGCCTGTATCTTCTATGAATGAGTTCAGAGATCTTTCAAAGTATTCAGCCGCATTGTCTGACCAGAATTGCTTAATCTTCTTATCAAAATGTGTTTCAATCATCTTGCAAAAAGCCATAGTTATCCGTGGTACTTCATCTTGTCCTTTTAACAGATAAATCCATGTGCACCGAGAATAATGGTCAATAAAACTGATAAAGTAACGGAAACCATCAATGGAAACAATGGGTGAAGGTCCCCAAACATCAGAATGAACCAAATCAAAAGGAGCTCAAATTTCATTACTAGAAGTTGGATACAATGTTCTACATTGTTTTGACATTTGACACACATCACAACTCTGACTTGGAATTCCCTTAAACAATTCAGGAAACAACATTGCTAAAGAAGAGAAAGACACATAACCTAGCCTAGCATGCCAAAAGTGCAGCCTAGCAATTGACTCTACACTTTCTGAACTAGTAGTAGCAGAAGCTTGTAGGGATGAGCCGATGTCTGCATCAAAATAGTAGAGGCCCCCATACTCATGACCACTCCCAATCATTCTCCTCATCAATCTGTCCTAGAAAACACAATGAGTTGAAAAAAAGGTTATACTGTAGTTCAAATTTTTTGTAAGCTTTGAAACAAACAAAAGATTTGAGGTAAGACTAGGAACATGTAGGACTGATTTAAGAGAAAGGTCCTTGCTTAGGTCAACCACCCCCTTTCCAGAGATGGTGGAGAGACCCATCAGCCACTCTCATCTTATCCTGGCCAGACAACAAATGATATGAAGAGAATAAGGATGACATATGTGTCATATGGTCAGTTGCTCCGGAATCAATCACCCAAGAGGTGGAATCAATGGAACTAGTTGCACTAAAGGCAGAGACTGTACCTGATCTGGCAAGAGAGGTGGAAGCTAAAGAATTGTTCTTCAGGCGGGCTAATGCCCGGCTGAGAATCTCTACCTCACTAGTCGTGAAGCCCAAAGTACTTGGTCCAGAGGAGTTGGCAGTCTGCCCTGTGGTGGAAGAGGACACTGACGAAGTACTTTGTGAGTTGTCACTACTGTTGTTGGTGGCACGATTCCCACTTGTTGTGTGACCCTTATGTTGTCTTTTGTCCTTTCTCAAAGCAGCTGGCTTCAGATGAGGATACGAGACCCAACATTTCTCCTTTGTGTGTTTCTCGCCACCACAATGGGTACACTTGAGGGACTTCTTGTCTAGATATCTATTTCCCTTAGTAGAGACTAGGGCCGAATGTTCTCCAGATAGTTCAGTTGACTGTGTCTGGGAGTCAACTTGCATCTCCCATCTCCTGACTTCTTCATTCCTCACCAGGTAATAGACATGGTGAAGCTTCGGTAATTCATCTCTTCCTAGAATTTGTGACGTTATACCCTCATATACTGAGTCTAGGCCAGCCAGAAACTTGAAGGCTCTGCTCTCTTCAATTTGCTTGTCATGTCTCTCCTTGTCCCTGGCATTTTCCCAATCCAATATCAAGTGATGATCAATCTCTTCCCAAAGGCCTTCTAGGGTTGCAAAATATGTTGCCACGGACATGTCTCCTTGCCTTAGAGCTGCAATATCTTGGTTCAATCTGTAGATTCTAGCATTGTTCTTTTTCTGGCCGTAGGTCTTGGATACTTTCTCCCAAATCTTAGCGGCTGTGGGGAAATGATGACAGTTCTAGCCACCCGAGGAGTCATGCAGGCCAGCAACCAAGACATGACTGTGGTATTCTCCTTGCGCCACACGACATGCTCAGGACTGCCAACTTCAGGTTCTTTCTTGTCTCCATCCAGATAGCCTATGAGATCACGAGAAGTAATGAACAGTCTTGCTGAGACGGACCACTCTCTGAAGTTATATTCATCCAGCAACACGTTTGTAATCTGTAAACTGTGTAGATTAGGGTTTTCCAGGTTAGAGAACTTTGCGGCAGGTCTGTTATCTCTGGAGGAAACTTCTCCGGATAGTGAGGACATGCTGACTTCAGTCTTAGAGTAGGTTTAGAGCTCACCGAAGTGTTCACAGTGCTGGAAAATCTGGAGCTGGCAGCTCCCAAGGTAATCTTCACTTTAGCTGAAGCAGTTCGGGTACAGCAGTGGCGAGAAGTTCCGGACTGATAACCAACCTGAACTTGGAGCTGTTTACCACTGTGCTATGCTGGTTTTGCTGGGGCTTCGAAGCTTCAGTTGTGGAGAAGCTCTCCCCCTTTCGGCTAGGGCTAGGACTGCTGAAATCAGTCCTCAACTAGGTCTGTCCTATACAGACCTCTCTTAGTAGCCAAATAGCTACTATTTGCTGAAAAAGGAACCTAGTAGGACATCCACTTCTGGGCCTTACCTCCCTTGAGCCCTACAACCAAGGGAAACCCTAGGTTCGAATCTGCTTTGTTCTATTACAACCCTAGTTTTTGCAGCAACCCACAAAAGAAGAAAGAAGATGGAAAGAACAGCAAGAGAAGAAAGAGTAGAAGTAGGTGCGCCGGCTGAAACCAAAGAGAAGCTAGTGCTCTGATACCATGTGAGCTTGAGAGCTATACTCAAAGTAGAGGAGAGGAGAAGAACACCACTGGTATGCTGTGAATGTCGAACTGAACTGCCCAATCGACCATGCTATTATTTATATTTGAATGTAGTACAATGATACAAGTAATTACTGGAATGCCCCTGATTAGTGATGGGACACCCAGTTAACTTAAAACATTAAACAGGCTTAGGCCCATTAACACAGGCCCAGTTACAGGATAACTTAAACTTAAGTATGGGCTAATAAGAACTCTTATCAGACGAACACTCATACAAAGAGACTTCATTCTAACATTCTAACACCACACACACAGAAACCAACCCTTCCGGAAGAAGAAAACCCTAGCTGGAGGGAAATCTCTCTCCTCCCCACGCCTCCCAACAGAGAGAAAAGTGAATTGATCACTCCGGGAGGCCTAGAAAATTTCAGAAGCTAAACCGCCATCTTCAGAAAATCAAAAGAAAACTAACAAATACCTGGGCGCGCAAGATCGGATAAGAAACAAAGAGTCCAACTTTTCTGGGACTCTTCCCCGTACTCCAGTTCTTCCTGATTTTGATGTCGAACAGTAGATCACCTTCCTGATGTCTAGATCCCACCAAAAACTCCAAGAACTAGGCAACTTGATCCTTCACTCCCTTGAGGAAAACAGATTAACTGTTTCTTTCTCTCTCCAAAAAACTCAAAAACAGCCAAGAAACTACCCTTTTTTCTCCTCCTCTCTACGAAATACCTTCTTTCTTCCCCGTCTTTCGAGCTCTTCCATTCTATCTCTTTACCAGATTGAAGTGCAACCTCCTCAAAAAGTTTGAACCACTCAATCACATCAAGCCCTACCAGTAGTACCATGGCCTTCTTCATCTCCTTGATATTCAAAGTGAGCTGTACTTTCACTCTATACCTTTCAAAAAGCAAGTTTTTTTAACCAGCCTTCAGAAATCTTCTCCAGGTTGTCTGCTATAGGAACTCCATCTCTTTCTTGTTATACTATAGAGTTATATTTAAAAATTGAAATTTGAAATTAATACATTTAAAATTCTATTGCCTTTTAGATATGATAAAATCTCCAGGTTTCAAGAGGAAAACTAATATATTAGTAAATATTATTGCTATTTTTCTTCAAATTATATGTATGCTGACTGTTATATAAACTAGGGAACTGACCCAGAATTTAGTTTTTTATTTTATAAAATTCTATTGCCTAGGTGAGTAGGCAACTGGGCACACTATCACCTAGAATTGCATATATGCCCTGAAAACTGTGTAATACATAACCTAAAACTTACTCAAAATGCGAAACAAAAATGAACAAAAAGTTTTATGACAACTACCCACCATCAATTTCTGAACTGTTCCAGGCCGGTAAACCATTTGGTGTGTTAAGTAGCTTGAAGCATGAAAATTTGTGAAGAATTTTCTTACTAAATCGCTGTATGACTCTTCTGAAGACCATGGGATGGAACGAACAACAATCGAAAAGTGACTTGGATTAGCAGGAGATCCAGTAATATGTGCTAGCCTCATTTTAGAAATCTTATTGTATTCCTACAGACAAAAAAAAGCAAAAGAAACCTTTCGATTAAATTTTTTATGAATATAGTCAAAATTAAATAAATGTAAAACATATATTAATTACAGAAGTTACATCCTTACAAAGTAAAGAAGAACGCAAGTTGAACAAGTTATTATATATAATGCAAGACAATGGGCCCAGAGCCTGCGAAATGAACATCAAAGAAAAGAAAAGAAAATCAGATATGCTAACAATTTTGTAGAAGCAATGATTGAAAATGTTACTACAAATTTACAACATATCCATGAAAAATCTGAAGGTTAATTCTATGTTTGGTTTGAAGGAAAAAGTAGGGAAAAGAAAGGAAAGTTAGGGAAACCTATATCCGTCAAACCAAACATAGCCTAAAGGATTGAAGTTACAGACGGTACCAGAATTTGAGTATTAATCAGGTACAAATCCATATACATTTACCTTGCAATATTTGTCAAAAAGGATAAACAACTATTACAAACATCCCAAACGGAGGCGTGAGGTGCAGCCTCCTTCATAAAGAAAAAACATCATAAAATTACAAGTGTGCCCAATACAAATGATCCCTCATTACAACATTAACCCTTGCTTAGCTAAAGAATCAGTCAAAGTATTAGCTTCCCTCCCCACCCATTGTATAACCAAATTCATATGTAGTGTTAGCCATTTGAGTTTCTTTATTCCATTGAAATCAATAAGGATAATCAACTGTTACAAACACCCTATTATAATCTAATCTGCACTTGAATTCTGTTAGAGTAAGGATTGGAGAAGTAATAGAAAGACTAGAAGAAGTAGAAGGAGAAGAGAGGAGAATAGAGAAGAAGAAGAATTCTGGTTCGAACAAGAGAGATTAATTACCTCTCTAGTTGGCCAAGTTTAATTTATATGTTTCTATTCAAAAACAAAAAGACTCATTTGCCCCTACTTAAGTATGGGATACAACCACTAATAAAACATTACACATCAGCAGCTTTAAACATAAATATAAAGACCAAAATACCCCTACACAGTCGACATTAACACTCCCCCTCAAGCTAATGAGTATATATCATATAGTCCCAACTTGTTACATATGTAGTCCACTCTCCCCCGACTCAACCCTTTGGTGAACAGGTCTGCCCATTGGTTTTCTGTGTTAACAAGTGCAGTATCTATCACTCCACTCAGCACCTTCTCTCTCACAAAGTGACAGTCAACTTCTATATGCTTGGTTCTCTCATGAAACACCGGATTAGAAGAGATGTGGACTGCAGCTTGATTGTCATAATAGAGTTTCATTGTTAGGTTGAAGGTTTTTTATGTATTGATGGTTCGGCTGATAAGAGTTCTTATTAGCTTGTATTTGAGTTTAAGTTATTATGTATTGGACCTGTGTTAATGGGCCTAAGTTTGTTTAGTGTTTTAAGTTGTCTGGGTGTCCCATCACTAATCAGGGGCATTTCAGTCTTTTTTGTAACATTGTACTATACAGTAATATAAATAATAGTACTGTCGACTGGGCTATTCGGTTCGACAGTCTCAGCATTTCTTGGTCTTCTCCTCTCTTCTGCTACTTCGACTACAGCACTTCAGCTTTCATGGTATCAGAGCATTGAGCACCTTCCTAGTTACAGCCGACGCCATCTCCTCTCTCCTGCTGTCTTTCTTCTTTTTTTTTTCATCTTGGTTGCTGCTGTTAAACCCTAGGGTTGCAGGAGAACAACACAAAGTTCGAACCTAGGGTTTCCCTTGGTTGTAGGGCACAAGGGAAGTAAGACCCAGAAGCCGATGTCCTACTAGACTGTTTCTAGTAGTTAGCAGCTATTCGACTGCTAAGAGAGGTCTGTATAGGACAGACCTAGTTGAGGACTGATTTCAGCAGTCCTAGTATTGGCTGTGAGGGGCACTCTCTTTACAGTTTCAGTACTCGAAGTTCAAGTGGAGTCTGCATAGCACAATAGTGGAGAGCCCTTAGTTCCAGGTCGGTTACCAGCCCAGAACTCCTCACTTGCTGCTGTAACTGAACTTCCATAAGAACTGTGACAGTCTCGGAAAGTCTGAGACTGTGTTGAGAGCTATCAGAACCTGCTGTGAACACTTCGGCTAATCAGAACCTGCTCCAGAACTGGTTCAGAACCTTCAGAACTGCTTCGGCTAGTCTTAATCAGTGTCATCTACACAGAGGCTGCAGTCAATATGTCTTCAATATCCGGAGAGGTTTCTTCTAGGGATAATAGACCTGCGGCAGGGTCTTCCAATCTGGAAAACCCTAATCTGCACAGCTTGCAGATTACAAGTGTGCTGCTGGATGAATTCAACTTCAGGGAGTGGTCAGTTTCCGCAATGTTGTTTATTACTTCCCATGATCTCACAGGCTACCTAGATGGGAGCAAGAAGGAACCTGAAGTTGGCAGTACAGAGTATGCTGTGTGGCGCAAGGAGAATGCCACAGTTATGTCCTGGATGCTTGCCTCTATGACTCCTCGAGTTGCAGGACTGTTCAACGCTTTCCTACAGCAGCCAAGATTTGGGAAAAGGTGTCTAAGACCTATGGACAAAAGAAAAACAATGCTACAATCTACAGATTGAATCAAGACATTTCTGCCTTAAGGCAAGGTGATATGACAGTTGCCACATACTTTGCAACTCTAGAAGGTCTTTGGGAAGAACTTGACCATCACTTGATATTAGATTGGGAAAATGCCAGGGACAAGGAGAGACATGATAAGCAGATTGAAGAGAGCAGAGCCTTCAAGTTCTTGGCTGGTATGGACCCAGTGTATGAGGGTATAAGGTCACAAATTATGGGGAGAGATGAATTGCCCGAGTTACACCATGTTTATTATCTGGTGAGGAATGAAGAAGTCAGGAGAAAGGAGAGGCAAGTTGACTCCCAGACTCAACCAACTGAAAAATTTGGAGAACATTCAGCCCTAGTTTCTACTAAGGGAAACAAACATCCAAGCAAGAAGCACCTCAAGTGTACTCATTGTGGTGGTGAGAGACATGTAAAAGAAAAGTGTTGGGTCCTGTACCCTCACTTGAAGCCAGTTGCATTAAGAAAGGACAAGAAACAACAGAAGGGCCATGCGGCAAGTGGGAATCTTGTCACCAGCAACAATGGTGACAACTCACAGAATATACCAACAGTGTCTTCTTCTCCTATGGGATAGGTTGCTGATTCCTCTGGAACTGGTGCTTTGGGCTTCATTGCTAGTGAGGAAGAGGTCCTAAGCAGGGCATTAGCCCGTCTAAGGAATAATCTTTTTGCTTCCACATCTCTTGCTAGATCAGGTACAGTCTCTGCCTTCAGTGCCACTAGCTCTATTGACTCTACTTCTTGGGTTATTGATTCCAGTGCTACTGACCACATAACACATATGCCCTCCCTATTCTCTTCATATCATTTGTTGTCTGGTTAGGATAAGATGAGAGTTGCTGACGGGTCTTTCTCCACTATCTCTGGAAAGGGGGTGGTTGACCTAAGCAAGGACCTCTCTCTTAAATCAGTTTTACATGTTCTCAGTCTTACCTCAAATCTTTTGTCTGTTTCAAAACCTACCAAAAATTTGAACTGTACTATAACTTTTTTTCCTACTCATTGTGTCTTCCAGGACAGATTGATGAGGAGAACGATCGGGAGCGGTCATGAGTATGGAAGCCTCTACTATTTTGATGCAAACATCGGTTCAGCCTTACAAGCATCTGCTGCTAGTAGTCCGGAGAGTGTGGAGACAATAGCTAGGTTGCATCTTTGGCATGCTAGGCTAGATCATGTGTCTTTCTCTTCATTAGGAATGTTGTTTCCCAAATTGTTTAAGGGCATTTCAAGTCAGAGTTTAATCTGTGAAGTATGTCAAATGTCAAAACAATGTAGAACTGTTTATCCAATTTCCAATAATGAAATTTGTGCTCCTTTTGATTTGGTTCATTCTGATGTCTGGGGCCCTTCACCCATTGTTTCTATTTATGGCTTCTGGTACTTTATCAGTTTTATTGACCACTACTCTCGATGCACATGGATCTACCTGTTAAAAGGACGAGATGAAGTACCACGGATAACTATGGCTTTTTGCAAGATGATTGAAACACAATTTGATAAGAAGATTAAGCAATTCTGGTCAGACAATGCTGCTGAATACTTTGAAAAATCCTTGAACTTATTCATGGAAGATGCTGGCATATTACATCAGTCATCCTGTGCTAATACCCCTCAGCAGAATGGGGTTGTTGAGCGCAAGAATAGACATCTATTAGAGACAACTCAAGCCTTACTATTCCAGCACAAAGTCCCCAAGCAATACTGGTCTCAAGCTGTACTTACTTTATCATATCTGATAAATCGGATGCCATCTAAGGTGTTGGGTATGAAAACCCCTTTCTCTGTTTTGTGTCCCACTCTTCCAGACTTTCCCCTTCCTCCTTGGGTCTTTGGTTGTATATGTTTCATACATGTGAAGGGTCCAAAAAAGACCAAACTGGATCCTAAGGCTACAAAGGGAATATTCTTGGAGTACTCTCCTACACAAAAGGGTTACAAGTGTTATGACCCTGTCTCCAAAAGAAAGTATGTCACCAGAGATGTGGTCTTCTTTGAGTCTCAACCCTATTTTCAGTCTTCTCAAAATCCTCTTAAGGGGGAGACTAGTGGGATGGAAGAGGATTCTCATTCTCCCTCCTTTGTGGCATTCCGGGTCAACCCAATGGGACTCCCACTGTGCCGGTTACCTCTCCTAATGCTGCAGATGCTCCTGAAGGCTCCAGTAGGCAACAGAAAGAGATACTCACATACAACAGACGAAAAAGGGGCCCCCAACCTCATGACAGAAACAAGTTGGACTCGGATCAATCTATCTCTACAATCCAAGGTAATTCCAACTCACATACTTCCGATTTGGATCTTCCTATTGCTCTCCGTAAGCCTATCTGCTCTTGCACCACCCGACACCCCATTGCCGATTTTGTTTCTTACTCACATTTATCTCCTGCCTATCACTCCTTTGTGTCTGCTCTTTCCTCTGTGCGTGTTTCTTCTAGGTAATCAAAGGTTGTGTCTGATCCAAGGTGGAAAGAAGCTATAAGTGAAGAGATGAAAGCCCTAATGAAAGCAAGAACTTGGGAATTAGTGGATCTGCCAGAGGGGAAGAGCATTGTTGGGTGCAAGTGGGTGTTTACTGTAATGCACAGGGAGGATGGGTCCATTGAAAGGTACAAGGCCAAACTCGTGGCAAAGGGGTTTACTAAAAAAGAAGGGATTGACTACAAAGAAACCTTTTCCCCAGTAGCAAAGCTCAACACAATTCGGGTTCTACTGTCACTAGTAGCAAATTTTTCATGGGAACTTCATCAGCTGGATGTGAAGAATACCTTCCTAAATGGTGACCTTCATGAAGAGGTATTTATGGAACCTCCACCAGGCTATGACTTTGGTAGAAAGGTGTGCAAACTGAGGAAAGCATTATATGGGTTGAAGCAATCTCCCCGTGCATGGTTGAGAGGCTTTGTGGGGCCATGAAGAAAGTGGGGTACACTCAGAGTGGTGCAGACCATACCTTGTTCATAAGGAGACAGGATAGCAAACTTACTGCACTCATTGTTTATGTGGATGATATGGTAATTACCGAGAATGACTTGGAAGAGATAAAAAGGCTGAAGGAGTTTCTAGCTTTGGAATTTGATATCAAAGACTTGGGTCGTTTGAGATATTTTCTTGGGATTGAAGTTGATAGGTCAAGAGAGGGAATCTACATATGTCAGCGGAAGTATGTTCTTGACCTCCTAGAGGAAACAGGCATGATGGGGTGTAGGCCAGCAGATACTCCAATAGAACAGAATCATGGCCTACAGGAATTAGTAGGGGAGGACTACTATGATAGAGAGAGATACCAAAAATTGGTAGGGAAGCTGATATACGTATCCCTCACTCGGCCAGATATTGCTTATGTTGTGCATGTTGTCAGTCAGTTCATGCACTCTCCAAAGATCCCTCATATGAAAGCAGTTGAAAGGATTCTCAGGTACTTGAAGACTTGCCCAGGAAAGGGAATTTTATTCAGGAAAAACAATAGAATTGAAATTGAAGCTTATACTGATGCAGATTGGGCTGGTTCTGTTGGAGACAGAAAATCAACTTCATGATATTGTACATTTGTAGGAGGGAACTTGGTCAAATGGCACAATAAGAAGCAGAATGTAGTTGCTAGATCAAGTGCGGAAGCAAAAAATCAAGCTACGGCTCACGGGGTTGCTGAACTCCTATGGCTCAAGACCCTTCTTAATGAGCTTGGTATTAAAGCTGAGGGTCCTCTCAGACTGTATTGTGACAACAAGGCTGCCATCAACATTGCAAGTAGCCCTGTGCAACATGACAAGACATAACATATTGAAATTGATCGACATTTTGTTAGAGAGAGAATAGTATTGGGAGAACTCCGCATTCCTTACACTCCATCTGAGATGCAAATTGTAGATGTACTAAATAAAGGGTTGGCTGCAACAAAGTTCATGGACCTTCTTAGCAAGCTAAACATGATTGACATCCATGCTTAGCTTGAGGGGGAGTGTTAGGTTGAAGGTTTTTTATGTATTGATGGTTCAGCTGATAAGTTCTTATTAGCCTGTATTTGAGTTTAAGTTATTATGTATTGGGCCTGTGTTAATGGGCCTAAGTTTGTTTAGTGGTTTAAGTTGTCTGGGTGTCCCATCACTAATCAAGGGCATTCCAGTCTTTTCTGTAACATTGTACTACACAATAATATAAATAATAGTACCGTCGACTGGGTTATTCAGTTCGACGGTCTTAGCATTTCTTGGTCTTCTTCTCTCTTCTGCTACTTCGACTATAGCACTTCAGTTTTCATTAACAAGTGCAATATCTATCACTCCACTCAGCACCTTCTCTCCCACAAAGTGACAGTCAACCTCTATATGCTTGGTTCTCTCAAGAAACACCGGATTAGAAGAGATGTGGACTGCAACTTGATTGTCACAATAGAGTTTAATTGGAGTGTCAATAGAATATCCCATCTCCTGTAGAAGGTTTCTCAGCCACATTAATTCACAAGTAGTATGTGTCATAGCTCTATATTCTGTTTCTGCACTACTTCTTGTCACAACTGTCTATTTCTTACTTTTCCATGTCACCATATTACCCCCAAGAAAAGTGCAATAGCCTGTAGTGGATCTCCTCTTAGATATAGAGCCAACCCAATCAGCATCAGTATATCCCTCTATTTCAAGTTTTCCTCCACTTCTATATATCAAGCCACGACTAGGAGCCCCCTTTAAATACCTTACAATCCTTATAACTGCATCCCAATGTGGAACCCGAGGTTTCTGCATGCACTGACTCACCACACTAACTGCAAATGAAATATCTAGCCGAGTAATGGTTAGGTAGTTTAGTTTACCCACCAACCGCCTATACCTTCCAAGATCTTCAAACTCTTCACCCATATCACTGCTCAGCTTAGTTTTGATTCCATAGGTGTTTTAACTGGTTTGGTGCCTAATAATCCTGTTTCTTCCAACAAATCAAGAACATATTTCCTCTGACACAAATTAATACCATGCTTAGACCTTGCAACTTCTATCCCCAAGAAGTACTTTAGTTTACCAAGGTCCTTTGTCTAAAAGTGTTCCTGCAAAGAGATCTCCAATCTATCTCTCCCGGTAATGACAATATCATCTACATATACCACCAATAAGATCTTTCCAGCCTGAAAGTCATGACTGAAGACTGAGTGATCAACCTGACACTGTTTCATACCAAACTTCTTTACCACCTCATTGATCCTACCAAACCATGCATGGGGAGACTGTTTAAATCCATAAATGGCCTTCTTTAGTCTGCACACCTTACCGTCCTCCCCCTAAGCAACAAACCCTGGTGGTTGCTCCATATAGACTTCCTCAAGTAGATCACCATGTAAAAAAGCATTCTTGATGTCAAGCTAAAAGAGAGGCCAATCATACATAGCAGCTAGAGATATCACAACACGAACTGAACTAAACTTAACAACAGGAGAGAAGGTCTCCGTGTAGTCAATACCATAAGTTTGGGAATACCCTTTGGCAACCAGACTAGCTTTTAACCACTCTACACTAGCATCACGTAAATACTTTACAGTGTATTCCCACTTACAACTGACAGCTTGCTTACTAGGAGGAAGTGTGGTGAGGTCCCACGTATGATTATGAGTTAAGGCAGAGAGTTCTTCCATTGCATGGTGCTACCCTGGAGAGGCAAGGGCTTCCTAGACATCCGTGGGAACAACAATAGAGGATAACAAGGAGATAAACTAGCGATGGGAAGTAGAAAGGTGAGTGACAGAAACATAATTAGAAATAGGATGAAGAGTGCAACTGCGTTTACCTTTCCACAAGGAAATGGGAAGATAAAGTTCAGAAACCGGGATTGGAGCTGGTGTGGGAACAATTGCCAGATCTGTCGACGGTGATGGAGCTGGAGGAGGAGCCGGTACATATTGGCAATGTGTATACACTTGACGAATAGGTGGTTGTTCAACTGGAGGTGGCACCGGAGGCAAAGACTTGGTCACAGCTAGAACAAGTGGAATGGGATCCGCAACTGGAACTGGAAGAGGAGGAGGTGGTGAGGAACAAGAAACATCACCTGACCTAGAGAAAAATGGAGTGGACTCAAAGAAAGTAACATCAGCGCACACAAAGGAACATCAAGAGTTAGGATTATAACACTTATACCCTTTCTGGGTCCGGGAATAGCCAAGGAAGATACACTTAATGGACCGTGCATCTAACTTGTCCCTTCTCGGTCCTAGATTATGAACAAAACAGACACACCCAAAAACCCGAGGAGAAAGGGGAAACGGAGATAATGTAGGAAACAAAGTGGTGAAAGGAGAGTAACCTTTAAGGATGGACGTAGGCATCCGGTTAATCAGAAAACAAGATGTAAATACAGCATCACTGCAAAGGGGTTTGGGTACATTCATATGGTGCATAAGGGACCGAGCAGTTTCCAAAAGGTGACGGTTCTTTCTCTCAACTGCCCCATTTTGTTGTGGGGTGTAGGAATATAAAGTCTGATGGATAATGCCATGTTCCAAATACTCCTAAAATGGTGTATAAAAGTATTCACAGTCATTATTGGAACAAAGAATCTTAATGTGTACACCAAATTGGTTGCAAATTTTAGCATAAATTTTTTGGAAAATGATAAACAATTCACTCATTTCTTTCAGTAGGTAAAGCCATGTCATCCTTGAATAATCATCAACAAAAATAACAAAGTATCTATAACCATTGTATGACATTATTTTATTTATACCCCAAACATCTAAATGAACTAAAGAAAAAGGACTTGACATACGATTATCAACCCTAGGACTAAAGGGAACACGATGATGTTTCCCCAACTGACATGACTCACAATCCAAAACAGAAAAATGATTCAACGACGGAACAAGAGACTTCAAAACTCTAAGTGATGGATGACCAAATCGACAGTGCCACTAGAGAGGAGAAAGAGAAGTTTGAAGAGTTGTTGTCGCACTTCCACTACCATCAAGGTAATACAATCCACCAGCTTCATGCCCTCTAACAATCTTCATCCCTGTCTTGAGGTCCTGAAAAACAAGTGAAGAAGGGTAAAAAATGATAGAGCAATTAAGAGACTTGATCAACTTATTAACAAACATAAGGTTAAAAGGAAACTTGGGGACATACAAAACTAAGGATAAAGATAAAGGGTCTATGTTAACATTACCAATACCACAAATGGAGGATGTGGAATCATTAGCAAGGGGTAACAGAGTGTGATGTTGGGCATTGAGAGAGGGAGGAAAACACAAATGGAGTTCCAGACATGTGATCAGAGGCTCCATAGTCAATAATCCAAGGATTGGGTTTGGATGCCAGACAAGCCATACCTGAGTGTGCAAGAGTGGTTGTATTCTATTGAGATGTGGCATGAGCAAACCTCTCATACTCATCACATGGAACACACATCATCTCCTTCCCGGGAACACCTGTGGATATAAAGGGCATCTGATCAATTGGATGGCTCTCCTGTCTAGAACTACTATCACTGGTCACCGCATGATTTGCCCAAGTTGAAGGTGGACCATGGAAATCATAACAATAATTGATGGTATGCCCATCCATACCACAGTGTGTACATCTTCTTGGACCAGAACTGCGTCCTCTACCACGAACTCCCCCTAAATCTCGACCTCCAATACCTCCACCACCACGATTATACATAGGTCCACCACCGCCACTACGACCATACATCGGTACACTGCTACCACTACGGCCAGATTGAACTCCACCTCCAACACCACGGGCTCTTGATACTACAAAGGTTGACCTATCAAAGATACTGGAATTCTCTGTAGATCCAATAGGAATCCTCCGAAGCCGAGCAAACACCTCTTCTAAGGAAGGAAGAGTTGATTCTCCTAGTATCGGTGCCTGTATTGGTTCATATTTAGATTTCAATCCTACCAAAAATCTGGTCACATCTAGTTGTTCTCTCTGTTGTTGCTGAATTTTAACATTAGAGGTGAGGGGATGATACACATTCAGCTCATTGCGAAGGTTTCACATGCTAGCATAGTTCTCCTCAAAACTCTAATTACCCTGTTGCAGATTAAAATATTCATGATAAAGCTGATATACTCTAGTTGTGTTGTCTTGTCCCGAATACAACTTCTTAGCATGGTCCCAAACTTCCTTGGCTGTATCAAGAAACATGAAATTCATACTAATCTTGGGTTCCATACTATTCCATAACCAAGTTATAATCTATGCATCTTCTTGTTCCCAATCACCATACTCATGAAACTCAGTAGAGGGTTTTTCTTCCCTTATATGCTTCACTTTCTTCATTGCTTTAAGAAAGACTTCTACAGATTTCGCCCAAGGCACATAGTTTTCTCCATTCAACTTGATAGAATTCATCTGAACATTCAGGTAGTCGGTGGGAACCGTCACACTAATTTTACTTTCATTGTCTCCTATGGCTATAAAAAAAAAAAAATTTCTTCCTACTTCACCTCTCACCACACTGCACTCAGCACCACTTGTTGCTGAATTCTTCACTCTCCACACCATAACCCTACTACACGACTACTTGAAAACTTACCACACTACTCGAAACTCACTCACCCTTCGAACCACACTGAATCTGCACAAAACCCTAACACACGACAACCTGAATTTTCACCACACGACTTGGAACTCATAAACCATTTGATTCACACTGAAAAATTGCACAAAATCACTTACCTAATCACCAGAAAATCAAGCTGCACTCTACAATCCACTGCATCACTCGAATCAGCCCTCTTCTCTCCATTGATTAGGGGGGCTTCCTACAAACCACTGCAAACACCTACGAACTTGCAAACACCTCTCTAGTCGGCCAGGTTTAATTTATATGTTTCTATTCAAAAACAAAAGGACTCCTTTGCCCCTACTTAAGTATGGGGCACAACCACTAATAAAACATTACACATCAGCAGCTTTAAACATAAATATAAAGACCAAAATATCCCTACTCAGTCAACATTAACACACCCCAAAGGGAGGCGTGAGGTGCAACCTCCCTCGTAAAGAAAGAACATCATAAAATTACAGGTGTGCCCAATACATTTGATCCCTCATTACAACATTAATCCTTGCTTAGATAAAGAATCAGTCAAAGTATTAGCTTCCCTCCCCACCCATTGTATAACCAAATTCATATGTTGTGTTAGCCCTTTGAATTTCTTTATTTCATCTCTATAGAACCATATCATTGAATTTGGATCTTTTAGCCAGCCCACCACCACCTCGGAGTCCCCTTCTATTACCAGGTTCTCCAAACTCATCTCTTTTGTGATCCGAACACCTTGTAAGACTGTGTACAATTCAGCTTGTAGTGAGTCTCTGTTCCCCCCGGTCCTCAATAGAGTGCTACTATGTTCCCTTATTTTTTATGGCCCCTCCAATTCTAGAAGGACCTGGGTTGCTGACTGCTCCAATCAGAAATTTATTTCAGAAAATTTTTAATTGGAGGTGCCCAAACAACCTTGTTTTAGCCTTCTGCAGTGAACTAGAAGCCATTGAATACCAGTTCCTCCAAATATCATCAAAGGATAAGTGTCTAAACAAGTCGAAGTTAGTAGTCAATGTATATTTTGAGAAGGAATATCATCAAGATATTTTGATTAGACAATGCTAAAGAATATTTTGAGAAGGATTTTGTTTCATATTCTGAGAGGTTTGGGGTTATAGTGTTATACATCAGAGTTTTTGTCCTCATACTCCAGAGTAGAATGAAGTGGAAGAGAGAAAGAGTCAAAATGTTGTTGAAGTAGATAGGAGCATTCTTTTTGCCTCTCATGTTTTAGTGAGATTTTGGGGTGATGCAGTTTTGGTAGCTACTTATCTTATTAATTGCGTGCCTTCTCGAGTCTTGGGTTCAAATCTCCCTTTGTTGTCTTGTTTCCTAAGGATGAAGTGTTTCTTATTCCTTTGCGTGCCGTTGGTTACACATGTTATGTTCATGTTCTTAGATCTCAGAGACATAAGTTTGAACTTAGGGCTCAAAAGTGCATTTTTCTAGGGTATGCCCCCACACAAAAGGGTTATTGTTGTTTTGATCCCACCAGTGGCACTTATTTTGTCTCTATGGATGTCACCTTTGCAGAGTCACTTCCTTTTTATGGTCATTCTTTTTAGGGGGAGCATTCTATTGAGTCATTTGCTTCACCACTTCCTCTGCCTTCTCCTATTGACCTTGGGGTTGAATCCCCTATGGTTTCTTCTGTCCCATTGGAAAAGTCTCTGTCTCCTAATTCTTCCATTCCTACTCCTCCACCTGCTAAGCCTTCAATTTTCACTACTTATCCTATTGTTCAAAGGTGATACCAAAGACAAAGGCTATAGCATGAACAAGTTGTTCCCCCATCTACAGTTGAGCCTCAAACGCTCTCTTCAAGAAGCTACTTTCTTTCATATTTTTAATTCAGCAAATTCCTACTTGGTATCAGAGCATCGGCTAGGGTTTCTTGAAGCACTCTCATGCATCCCTAGATCAGCCGAATGCATGAAGTAGTAAAGGGCTGATCAATCTGCTATAGATTGCCTAGTTCTTGGAGTTTTTGGTGGGATCTAGACATCAGGAAGGTGATCTACTGTTCGACATCAAAATCAGGAAGAACTGGAGTATGGGGAAGAGTCCCAGAAAAGTTGGATTCTTTGTTTTTTATATGATCTTGGGCGCCCAGGTATTGTTAGTTTTCTTTTGATTTTTTGAAGAAGGCGGTTTGTTTTTTGGAATTTTCTAGGCCTCTCGGAGTGATCGATTCACTTTTCTCTCTGTTGAGAGGCGTAGGGAGAAGAGAGATTTCCCTCCAGATAGGGTTTTCTCCTTCCGGAATGGTTGGTTTCTGTGTGTGTGATATTAAATTATTTTTTCAAGGTCTTCAGTCTATTTTTTTCTTACTGTTGAACAGTTTAAAGTAAAATGGAGAGTTGGAATACCGAGATGAAATCTATCGGTACTGTGGGATTGGGTGTTGGAGGTAGTAGTGATATTTTTGGGTCTGGGACCATCACTACAGTAAAACTTGAGGGTACAAATTATTTGGAGTGGGCACAATCAGCTAAGATGGCTATTGGTGCCCGTGGAAAATTAGGGTATCTCACTAGACTTCATACCAACCTACTGTTTGTAAGTTCTTTGACAAAAAAATTGAATTTTTCAGTGACCTTTCTTCTTGGTAATTGTGTTTTGTAGGATTTAGAGTCAAAGAAGATGATTGGGAGTGGTCGTAAGGTGAATGGAGTCTACCTTCTAGATGAGATTCCGAGACATCAGGGCCATCATGTTAGCAGCAGTAGTAGTAGTGGGTCAGAGTCAGTGAACCAGATTATGCTTTGGCACAATCGCTTGGGACATTTTTCTTTTAGTTCTTTGAAATGTCTTTTCCCAAAGTTGTTTGAGTCTGTTCAATTATCTACTTTGGAGTGTGAGAGTTGTCTGTTAGGAAAACATTGTAGGCAGTCATTTAAACCAAGTAATAAAAGAAGTATTTTTGCTATTAATATTGTTCACACTGATGTATGGGGGCCATATCAAATCCCTTCCATGGAAGGATTCCATTACTTTCTCTTGTTTGTGGATGATTATACACGATATTCTTGGATATTGTTGGTTCGGCTGTCTTAATTCGTATGTTTATCTTTGTTGGGTCTTAAGTCATTAGTTATTGGGCCTTAGTTACTGGGCCTAATCTTATTTAGTGTTTATTTTGACTAGGTGTCCCATCACTAATCAGGGGCATTCTTGCCCATTTCATTTCTTTTCTTCTTCTTCTTCCTCTTCTTCTCTCATTCGACAGCCCTATTTCAGCAAACATGGTATCAGAGCACTGATCTTTCGACTGGTTACAGCAGCCGCATCTTCTTCTACTCACAGGTAACTCTCCCATCTTTCTTGTTGGTTGCTGCAAAGAAACCCTAGGGTTGGTCGTAGAACACAGCTAGACCTACATCTAGGGTTTCCCTTGGTTGTAGGGCCCAAGGGGAGTTAGACCCAGAGGCTGATGCCCTAATAGATGCAGTACAACAGACTGTAGCCATTCGACTAAGATAGATATGTGTAGAACAGATCTAGACGGAAGGACTGATCTCAGCAGTCCTAGAACTGTTCATGGGTGAGGTTATAACCTGCGATAGCAGTGCTTAGCACACAGTAGAAGCCATCACAGCAAGTTGCAGGCCGCGGCAGCAGTATTTAGAACACAACAGTAATTAGGGCACAGTGTGCAGTGTAGTACTCGGTGTTTCAGCTCTGTGTCTGGTTCTCAGGACTGAGTTTACAGTGCAGCAAGTTCCGTAAGTGTGAAACAGTTCTCTATATATTGTGGTTACATTCTTGACATTTACAAGTAAGTGAAGATGCCTTCCATATCCGGGGAAGTGTCCTTTAGAGATGTTAGGGCTTGTGGGAGGTCTCCTAATCTGGAGAATCCAAATCTGCACAACCTACAGATCACAAGTGTGTTGTTGGATGAGTACAACTTCAGGGAATGATCTGTCTCAGCCATGCTTTTCATCATATCCCGTGAACTCACTGGTTACTTGGGCGGGCAGAAGAAGGAACCAGAAGTGGGGAGTGCTGAATATGCAGCTTGGCGCAAAGAGAATGCTACAGTTATGTCCTGGCTACTTGCCTCAATGACTCCAAGAGTAGCTAGGACTGTTCAACATTTCTCCATGGCTGCCAAGATATGGGAAAAGGTTTCTAAAACCTATGGGCAGAAAAAGAATAATTCCAGAGTTTACAGACTGAATCAAGACATTGCTGCCTTGAGGCAAGGAGATATGAGTGTTGCAACATATTTTGCTACACTAGAAAGACTATGGGAAGAGTTAGATCACCACTTTATTATTGATTGGGAGAGTGCCGGAGACAAAGAAAAGCATGACAAACAAATTGAAGAGGGTAGAGCATTTAAGTTTCTGGCTGGCCTAGATCCTATATACGAGAGCATAAGATCCCAAATTCTGGGAAGGGATGAAATACCAAACTTACATCATGTTTACTACCTTGTGAGGAATGAAGAGGTGAGAAGGAAAGAGATGCAAGTTGATACTCAAACAAAACTAGCTGAACAGTCTGTGGAGCATTCGGCCCTAATCTCTACAAATCAAAGGGGAAACAGGTACTTTGACAAGAGACATCTGAAGTGCACCCACTGTGGAGGGGAAAGGCATGTGAAAGAGACCTGTTGGGTTCTCCATCCGCATCTGAAGCCAGCTGCATTGAGGAAAGATGAGAAGCATCTGAAGGGTCAATCTGCAAGTGTGAATTTGGCTACGGGTCAAAGTGATGATGGTTCAAAACACTCATCTACAGTTACTTCCTCTTCCATGGGACAGACTACTAACTCCCCTCGAACCCGGTCCTTGGGTTTTACTGTCGATGAGGTAGAGGTACTTAGCCGGGCCCTAGCCCGTCTAAGGACCAATTCTCTTCCATCCTCCTCCCTTGCCAGATCAGGTATTGTCTCTGCCTTTAGTGCAACTAGTTCTATTGATCCTGCTTCTTGGATTATTGATTCTGGTGCAACTGACCAAATGACACACATGTCTTCTCTATTTTCTTCCTATCATTTAATGTTTGGCCAAGATAAAATGAGGGCTGCTGATGGTTCTCTCTCTACCATCTCTGGGAAGGGAGTGGTTGACCTAAGCAAGGACCTCTCACTAAAATCTGTCTTGCATGTTCCCAATCTTTCTTCAAATCTCTTATCTGTTTCAAAGCTTACCAAAAATTTGAATTGTAGCATAACCTTTTTTCCTACTTGTTGAAACTGAAGACAGGAGAGGAGACTTGTGTGTTTCGGCAATGAGGGTTATGAGAAGAGTTTTCGAACAGTCTCTATCTCAGCCCTCTAACAATGTTTTATTAGATATTTTTGAGTAATTACAAGGAGGCCCTTAGTTGGGCAGACATTACAAAGAACTTAAAGAATAACTTAACATTGACAGGATGGGCCCAAAATAACAAGAAGAATAAACAACCTATGGGCCATTCGGCTCATCTTCTCTACACTCCCCCTTAAGCTGAGCATAGATGTCAATCATGCCAAGCTTGCTCTTATCATGCTGAAGTTTTGCCTTGGGAATGCCTTTGGTAAGAAAATCTGCCAACTGTCATTCAGATGTGATGAAAGAAAGACACTTCACCTGAAGAAACCCTTTCCCTAATGAAGTGTCAATCAACTTCAATATGCTTGGTCCTATCATGTTGCACTGGGTTGTGAGCAATGTTGACGGCAGCCTGATTATCACAGTATAACATCATTGGCTTGTCATATTCAACTCCAAGTTCTTCCATCAAAGATTTTAGCCATAATAATTCAAAAACCCCATGTGCCATGGCCCTGTATTCTGCTTCAGCAGAAGACCGAGCAACAACCGATTGTTTCTTGCTTCTCCAAGAAACAACATTACCAGCTACCAAGCTGCAATACCCAGATGTAGATCTTCGGTCATCAATGTTTCTGGCCCAGTCAGCATCGGTGTAAGCTTCAAGTTTCATATGACCATGCTTGGTAAACAGAATACCTTTTCCTAGGGAGCCCTTCAAATAACTTAGGATTCTCTCTACAGCTGCCAAATGAGTGTCTCGAGGAGCATGCATGAATTGGCTAATGCAACTGACTGCATATGCAATATCTGGCCAAGTCATGCATAGATACAAAAGTTTCCCAAGAAGTCTCTGAAAGATTCCTTTGTCTTCTAACAATGTCCCTTCTGAGGCTGAGAGTTTATGACTCATATCAATAGGAGTAGCAGCTAGTCTGGCACCCATCTTTCCAGTTTCAGAGAGCAAGTCAAGAACATACTTTCTCTGGGAGATAAGAATCCCATCCTTGGATCGAGCCACTTCTATGCCAAGAAAGTATCTCAATTCCCCCAAATCTTTAATCTCAAACTCTATATGGAGAAAAGATTTTAGATCTTGAATTCCTGAGGCATCATTATCCGTCACTACAACATCATCTACATACACAATGAGGTATACTGCCAGAGGTCCACTCCTCTTCACAAAAAGAGTATGATCGGACTGTGTCTGCACATAACCAAAGTTAACATGTGTTGTTCTAAATCTCTCAAACCATGCTCTAGGGGACTATTTTAGTCCATAAAGAGATTTCTTCAACCTACATACCTTCCCTTTTATATCAATTCCATACATCCCTGGAGAAAGAGACATGTAAACCTCCTCATGTAATTCACCATTCAGAAATGCATTCTTCACATCCAATTGATAAAGGAGCCAGTCAAAGTGAGCAGCTAAAGATAGAAGAACCCTCACAGATGTCATCTTGGCAATAGGTGCAAAAGTCTCTAAATAATCAATCTCATATGTCTGTGTATAGCCTTTTGCAACCAGCCTGGCCTTGTACCTTTCAATGGTACCATCAGCTCTGTATTTGATAGTAAAGACCTACTTGCAACCAACAGGATCCTTCCCTTCAGGCAAATCCATCACTTCCCATGTGTCATTCTTGTGTAGGGCATCTATTTCAGATTTCATAGCATCCCTCCATTCTGGAATCTTAAAAGCTTCTGACACAGACCTGGGAATAGGATGAGAAGCAACAGAAGAGAGATAGGCAAAGTATGAAGGTGAAAGCAAACTGTAAGAAAGGTGCTTGGAAATGCAGTGTGCAATGCACTTCCGTTTTCCTTTTCTAACAGCAGTGGGAATATCAAGGTCAGGGAAGGATGAATCCAAAGGTGCTGAACCAGTACCTATTGTCTCTTTTGTGACTGGAAGTGTAGGAGGCTCATGTGTTGTAGGAGAAACAACCTGCACATTTCTGGATCTTTGCCTTTGATACACCTTGGGATTGAGGACAGGACGAGGAGGTAGGGTACCAGGACAAGGAGAATGGAACGACTGATCCAACCTTGATTCATTTGAGGGAGAGGCAAACACATCAAGGGACTCAACAGGGACAGGAAGAGGAAGAGCAAACACCTGTGTCAAATTCTCCCCCTGTGGACAATGTCCTTCTGGAGAGGAACCATAAAAAGGGGAAGACTCATCAAAGGTGACATCCATTGAGACATACCGATTGCCAGACTTTGGATCAAAACAGCAATAACCCTTCTGTTTGGGGGAATAACCAAGGAAAATACACTTTTGAGCTTTGGTTCAAGTTTATGCCTTTGGACACTTGGAACATGTACATAACAGGTGCAGCCAAAGACACGAAAAGGAATAGGAAAAAGATCTTTGTCCGGATGAAGAAGAGTGAAGGGAGACTTAAAACCCAAAACCCTGGATGGCATGTGGTTTATGAGATAGGTAGCAGTAAGTACAACATCACCCCAAAACCTAGTAGGAACATGTGAGGCAAATAAGATACTTCTTGCAACCTCAACAATATGCCTGTTTTTCCTCTCAGCAACCCCATTCTGTTCTAGGGTCCTAGCACATGAGCTTTGATGAATAACCCCCATGTCAGAAAGATAGCAGGATAGGTTTTTCTCAAAGTATTCTTTTGCATTGTCTGATCTGAAGATTTTAATCCTGGTGTCAAATTGGGTTAGAACAAATTGATGGAATTGTTTTACAAGTCTTGGGACTTCATCACGGGATTTCATCAGAAATATGAATCGTGAAAAGTTATCAATAAACAGGATAAAATATTTGTAGCCACCCATGGAGGGTAAGTGGTAAGGCCCCCACACATCAAAATGCACAATATTAAAAGGAACAGAAGATCTTTTATTTCTCAAATGATACTTGCTTCTACAATGCTTTGACAATTCACAAGACTCACAATGAAGACTGGACAAACTAATTCCCTTAAACAGTTCAGGGAATAGATGACTCAAAGCCAAAAAAGACAGATGACCAAAACGACAATGACACAACATAATCTGACTAACAGACTCTGAAGAGACAGATCCAAGAGCAACATTCCCAAGATGATCAGTGCATTGTCCCGGAGTATCAAGCAGGTATATTCCGTTCGCCTCATGGCCACTCCCAATCACCTTCTGAGACTCCAGATCCTGAAAAACACAGTAGGAAGGAAAAAAGGTTACACAACAGTTTAGTGACTTGGTTAAACTGCTCACAGACAACAAATTTGTATTTAGTTTAGGTACATGAAGGACAGAAGGGAGGTACAAGGAATCTGTAGCCTTGATGGTTCCCTTACCAGAGATAGGGGCAAGTGAACCATCAGCTAAAGTGATTTTATCACGTCCAGAAAGTAAGTCATATGAAACAAACAAGGTAGACAGATTGGTCATATGGTCAAAAGCACCTGAGTCAATAATCCATGGGATCTTGAGATTACCTGAAGAAGTAGCATGATTAGTAGAAGCCCTTATACCTGAATGAGCAAATGCTGAAGTAGTAGATTTTCCTGAAGGGTCGGTAGCAAAGGTCACATCACTCAGCTGACTGATCATCTTCCCAAACTTTTCATATTCTGCTCTCATGGCTGCCAACTGTGCAGAAGCAGGCATCTCTTCACTATCTGACCCGGCAGCTACATTTGCACTTCCTGATCTTTTACTATCATATTTTTTCTGAAACCTAATGGGAACAAGATTAGGATGTAACTTCCAGCATTTGTCTTTGGTGTGCTTCGGCCTCTTGCAGTACTCACATACAACTTCTTTCTTTCCTGTGCCACTAGAAGTTCCAACATTCCCTTTAGGTTTAATCCCCATATTGGCAAAGTGATCATTAATATCAGCCCCTTGAACCTGTACAACCCTTCTGCTCTCTTCACTACTCACCAATGCATAAGCTTGTGACAAAGATACACACTCCTTGGAAAGAATGTTCTGTTTTGTGATATCATATTCCGGGTTTAGTCCGGTTAAGAACTCAAATACCCTATTTCTTTCAACCAGTTCCCTGTAGGTCTCTGCATCATTGGTGGTGTCCCAGGTTACAGCTTCTATCAAGTCTATTTCTTGCCACAAAGACTTCAAAGTTGAGAAGTATACAGATAATGGTTTCTCCCCCTGTCTCAGATTCTTCACATCACTTCTCAACTTATAGGCTCTAGCCACATTTAGTTTTTGGGAATAGGTTTCAGCAACACTATCCCATATTTCCTTTGCTGAATTCATCCATAGATAGTGTTGGCTGATCTGTGGCTGCATTGAGTTCACAAGCCACCCAATGACAGTGTAATTTTCTTGCATCCATTTCTCGTAGGATGGATCACCTTCTGGGGGAGCCTTCTTACTCCCGGAAATGAACCCCCACTTTCCTCTACTACAAACATGAATCTTTACTGATTGTGACCATGCCAAATAGTTAGTTCCATCTAGCTTAACTGTGGTCACAGTCAATAAGGAATCACTTGGAGTCCCCTGACCCAGTCCATATTCAGCACCACTTTTGTTTTCAAATTCTGAGGAGCACATCATGTAAACACTCCAAATATGATTTCAGATGACTTCTACAAGTATGCTGGATAAGAACAAGCAATAACTGAATTCAGCCGACCACAAGGAGACAACACATTGAGTTTAGCCGACCACAAGGAGGCAACACATTGAGTTCAGGCTTCAAGAAGAAATCAGAAACTCCGAGGGACTGTGCACTTAGCCGAAGTACCTTCTCAAGGTTGTACACTCAGCCAAGAAGAGTAAGTACCAATCGGTATTACTGCATAGGCCTTTTCACAAACACAGTGTGGGCAATAGAGACAACCCCACTGTCAAAGAAGAGAAAAGACCCCAAAAACTGTTCGTACAGCCCTCTAAAGACAGCCGAACAGGAGTAACAATACACAGCCTTGTTACAAGGATGTTTCGGCAGGTTTTAACAGTCCAAGAAGAAGAGAAAAACAGCCCAGAAATTTCTGGGTTAAACTAGATTTAATGCAGTTGAAAGTAGTACAAAATAGCTAGGATTTTCGAACACTTCAACAGTTTAAACACAGTCGAAGGTAATGCAAAACAGAACCAGAAAACTGAGCACAACTTACAGTTCGAGCTTCAGCAGTCCAAACACAGTTGAGCTTCAAAAACAGAACCGAGCTGTTCCCCTTCCCTTTTTTTCTTCTTCTCTGATTCTTCCTGGTCACCGAACCCCTTCTCCAAGAGATTCTAGTCTTGGGCTTATCCAATGACCTCCAAGAATCAGGCAGTACGTGACTAAGCCTCCAGCCCTAGGACGTTCAAGTTCAGATATGCTTTGATACCATGTTGAAACTGAAGATAGGAGAGGAGACTTGTGTGTTTCGGCAATGAGGGTTATGAGAAAAGTTTTCGAACAGTCTCTATCTCAGCCCTCTAACACTGTTTTATTAGATATTTTTGAGTAATTACAAGAAGGCCCTTAGTTGGGCAGAATTTACAAAGAACTTAAAAAATAACTTAACATTCACAGGATGGGCCCAAAATAACAAGAAGAATAAACAACCTATGGGCCACTCGGCCCATCTTCTCTACACTACTCATTGTATCTTTCAGGACAGATTGACGAAGAGAACGATTGGGAGCGGTCATGAGTGTGGAGGTCTCTACTACCTTGATGCAGACATCAGTTCGGCCTTGCAAACATCTGCTACTTGTATTCAGTCCAATGTGGAGTCAATAGCTAGGTTACATCTATGGCATGCTAGGCTAGGTCATTTACCTTTTTTATCATTGGAAGTGTTGTTTCCAGAATTATTCAAAGGTGTTTCAAGTCAAGAGTTAGTTTGTGAAGTCTGTCAACTATCAAAGCAATGTAGAATTGTTTATTCAACTTCAAGTAATGAAATTCGAGCTTCTTTTGACTTAGTCCACTCTGATGTTTGGGGGCCCTCTCCTATTATTTTTGTTGATGGCTTTCGATACTTTATCAGTTTTATTGATCACTATTCTCGATGCACATGGATCTACTTATTAAAAGCACGAGAAGAAGTGTCGTGGGTAACCATGACATTTTGCAAAATGATTGAAACACAATTTGGTACGAAGGTCAAACAATTCAGGTCAGATAATGGTGCAGAATACTTTGAAAGGTCCTTGTACTAGTACCCCCCAACAGAATGGGGTTGTTGAGCGCAAGAATAGGCACCTATTGGAGACTGCTCGAGCCTTACTATTTCAGCACAAAGTTCCAAAAAGCTATTGGTCTCAAGCAATCCTTACTGCATCATATCTGATAAATCAAATGCCATCCAAGGTATTGGGGATGAAAACTCCTTTCTCTGTTCTTTGTCCTCATCTTCCTGACTTTTCTCTTCCACCGAGAGTCTTTGGTTGTGTATGCTTTATACATGTCAAGGATCCGAAGAAGACCAAATTGGATCCTAGGGCTACAAAGGGAATCTTTTTGGGGTACTCCCCTACTCAGAAGGGATACAAGTGTTATGATCCAATCACCAAGAAAAAATATGTCACAAAGGATGTGGTATTCTTTGAGTCTCAATCCTATTTTCACTCTTCCCAGAATCCTCTTCATGGGGAGACTTGTGGGATGGAAGAGGATTCTTCTGTTCCCTCATTCTTTGTACCTCTCTCGACCTCAGGCCTTCCATCTTCTCCTCCTGATCCACCTAGTTGTGGTATCCCGGGTGAATCTAGTGAGGCTCCCATTGTACCAGCTACTACTAATGATGTTGCAAATATTACTGAAGACTCCAACAGGCTGCAAAGAGATATCAGAATCACCTACAACAGAAGGAAGAAGGGTCCTCTAACTCATGACAGCGACCAATTGAACTCGGATCAACCTGTCTCAGAAACTCAAGGTAATCCTATCAGTTCCTCTGACTTAGATCTTCCTATTGCCCTTCGTAAGTCTACTCGTTCTTGTACTATCAGATACCCCATTGCTGATTTTGTGTCTCACTCACAGTTGTCTCCTCGTTATTGTTCTTTTGTGTCTGCTCTATCTTCTGTGCATGTTCCTACCAGGTATACTGAGGCAGTATCTGACCCAAAATGGAAAGAGGCTATGGATGAAGAAATGAAAGCCTTAATGAAAGCAAGGACTTGGGAATTAGTGGATCTACCAGAAGGGAAGGGCATTGTTGGATGCAAGTGGGTGTTCACTGTGAAGCATAGGGAGGACGGGTCCATTAAGAGGTACAAGGCTAGACTGGTAGCAAAAGGGTTTACTCAAAAAGAAAGGATTGACTACAAAGAAACCTTTGCTCCGGTGGCAAAACTCAACACAATCTGAGTTCTGTTATCATTAGCTGCAAATTTCTCATGGGAGCTACATCAGTTGGATGTGATGAATGCTTTCTTGAATGGCGACCTGCATGAAGAGGTGTTCATGGATCCTCCACCAGGTTATGTTTTTGGCAAAGAGGTATGTAGACTGAGAAAGGCCCTATACGGCCTTAAGCAATCCCCTCGATCTTGGTTTGAGAAGCTATGTGGAGTCATGAAGAAAGGGGGTTACACTCAAAGTGGAGCAGATCATACCCTATTCATAAGGAAGAGAAATGGCAAACTTACGGCACTTATTGTCTATGTGGATAATATGGTAATTACAGGGGATGATCAGGAAGAGATTAAAAGACTAAAGGAGTTTTTGGTTGCTGAATTTGAGATCAAAGATCTGGGCCAACTGAGATACTTTCTTGGGATTGAAGTTGCAAGATCCAAAGAGGGCATCTATATATGTCAGCGGAAATACATCCTTGATCTTCTTCAAGAGACAGGCATGATGGGGTGTAGGCCGGCCGATACTCCAATAGAACAGAATCATGGTCTACAGGTGTCGGTAGGAGAGGACTACCTTGATAAGGAAAGATACCAAAAGCTGGTGGGGAAGTTGATTTACCTGTCTCTTACTCGCCTTGACATTGCTTATGTTGTACATGTTGTCAGTCAGTTCATGCACACTCCTAAAATCCCTCACATGAAAGCTGTGGAAAGGATCCTCAGATATTTGAAGTCCTGCCCGGGGAAAGGGATTTTGTTCAGGAAAAACAGTAAAATTGAAGTTGAAGGATATACTGATGCAGATTGGGCTGGCTCTGTTGGGGACAGGAAGTGTACTTCTGGGTATTGTACCTTTGTTGGAGGAAATTTAGTTACATGGAGGAGTAAAAAACAAAATGTGGTTGCTAGATCTAGTGCAGAGGCCAAGTACCGAGCTATGGCTCATGGTGTTGCTGAACTCTTATGGCTGAAGATCCTGCTTGGTGAACTTGGAATAAAGATTGAGTGCCCTCTCAGGTTGTACTGTGACAACAAGGCAGCCATCAACATTGCAAATAACCCTGTGCAACATGATAGAACAAAACATATTGAGATAGACCGTCACTTTGTTAGAGAAAGGATCGTCTCAGGAGAACTCTGCATTCCTTATACTCCCTCCGAGATGCAGATTGCAGATGTTCCGACTAAAGGGCTAGCTACAGTGAAATTCGTGGACTTACTTGGCAAGCTAAACATGATTGACATCCATGCTTAGCTTGAGGGGGAGTGTTGGTTCGGCTGTCTTAATTTGTATGTTTATCTTTGTTGGGTCTTAAGTGATTAGTTATTGGGCCTTAGTTACTGGGCCTAATCTTATTTAGTGTTTGTTATGACTAGGTGTCCCATCACTAATTAGGGGCATTCTTGTCTATTTATGTAACATTATATAATGTCCTTATATATAATAGATTAGGGCTGGCTGAGCATTATTCTGCCGCCCACTTCATTTCTTTTCTTCTTCTTCTTCCTCTTCTTCTCTCATTCGACAGCCCTATTTCAGCAAACAGATATATTTGATGAGATCACGTGATGAGGTTCCTAACTTAGTACAACAATTCCACCAAATGGTTCTCACACAATTTGGAGTGAGAACTAAGGCTTTTAGATCAGATAATGCCAGAGAGTACTTTGAGAAGGACCTAACCACGTATCTCTTAGAACATGGTGTAGTTCATCAAAGCAGTTGAGCATATACACTGCAATAGAATGGAATTGCTGAGAGGAAAAATAGGCACATTGTGGAGGTGGCAAGGAGTCTGATGGTGTGTGCTTCAGTTCCTGTGCAATTCTGGGGAGATGCAGTTCTTACGGCTGTGCATTTGATTAACCGTGTTCCTTCACGGACTTTGGGGTTTAAGGTGCCATTTAGCCTTCTTTTTCCAGATGGAGAGATATTTCATATACCTCTGAGGGTTTTTGGTTGTGTTTCTTTTGTTCATACTCTTGGCCCTCATCGCAAGAAATTGGATCCTAAGGCCAAGAAATGTGTTTTTCTTGGATATGCTCATAACCAAAAGGGGTATTGCTGCTATGACCCAATTTTGAGGAGCATATTTGTCACTATGGATGTTACTTTTTTTGAATCCACATTCTTCTTCTCGAGTGTTTCTCCTCAGGGGGAGAGTTTTGGGGAGAAGAACTTACAATCTATTCCTCTTCCTATTTCTATGGTGCCTCCATCAGTTCAGCCACCACCTACACCATCAATTCAGCCAGCACCTGCACCTCCAGTTTCATTACCTGAGCCACTACGGGCAGCCTCACAGCAATATCAGCGCCGACAGATGATGGTTGACTCCACACATCCTCAACCCACACCATTCTCTATCAGTCCTTTTGAAACTCTAGATTTGGAAGATACAGTTCCAAGTGTTTTTGTCCCTAACACCATTGTTGTAGCTGATCCCACTGACCTTGATCTTCCCATTGCACTTCATAAGGGGAAGAGAAAGTGTATAACCCACTGCATTTCACACCATCTTTCCTACAGTGCCTTATCACCCTCCTACCGTGCTTTTCTTTCTTCCCTGGATTTTGTGTCTATACCCAGGAATGTTACTAAGGCTCTCTCCAAACCTGAGTGGAAAACAGCCATGCAAGATGAGATGGATGCTTTGGTCAAAAACCAAACTTGGGAAATAGTTGATCTCCCCCGGACAAGGAGACAGTCGGATATCGATGGGTATTCACAGTGAAGTATAAGGCCGATGGCAAGATAGAGAGGTACAAGGCAAGGTTGGTAGCAAAATGGTATACTCAGACCTATGGTGTTGATTATCTGGAAACCTTTGCACCAGTAGCTAAGATGGGTTTAGTTCGTATCCTTTTATCTCTAGCAGCCACCTATTCATGGTCCTTGTTCCAGCTTGATGTCAAAAATGCTTTCCTCAATGGTGACTTACAGGAGGAGGTATATATCGACATTCCAACGAACTTTTATGAAAATGTTGGTAAAGGAAAGGTGTGCAGACTTAGAAAATCTCTGTATGGATTGAAACGGTCACCTAGGGCTTGGTTTGACAGGTTCAGAGGGGCATTCATCCGTTTTGGATACACACAGACACAGTCTGATCACACCCTCTTTGTGAAGAGGAGAGATGCTCTGGTGTCAATTCTGATTGTGTATGTGGATGATATAGTGGTGATAAGAAATGATCTAGAGGAGATTATTGATCTCAAAAAATCATTGCAGCAAGAATTTGAGATCAAAGATCTTGGCGAGCTCAAATACTTCTCAGGGATTGAAGTTGCAAGATCCAAGCATGGGATCTTCATTTCATAGAGAAAGTATGTACTTGACCTACTACGAGAGACTAGAAAGCTAGGGACCAAACCAGCAGACACTCCTATTGATCCAAATCACAGAATTAATGGTGTGGGTGGTGAATTGGTAAAGAATGTGGGAAGATATCAAAGAATGGTGGGCCGACTACTATATTTGTGTATGACGACCAGATATTTCTTATGCTATCAGTGTTGTGAGCCAATACATGCATGCACCTCGAGTTCAGCACTGGGAATCTATTAAGAGAATACTTGCATATCTGAAAAAGCACCCTGGTAGAGCCATTCTTTTCTCAAATCATGAGAATCTGAAGCTTCAATCCTATATAGGTGCAGACTGGGCAAGATGCTTAGATGACAGGAGGTCTACATCAGGAGTGTGTACCTTTGTAGGTGAAAACTTGATCTCTTGGAAGAGTAAGAAGCAAGCGGTTGTGGCAAGGTCAAGTGCAGAGGCTGAGTATAGATCCATGGCTCATGGTGTCTCAGAACTTCTTTGGGTTAGATCTCTTTTGAGTGAGATTGAGGTGAAAACAGAGGAACCTATGATGTTATATTGTGACAGTCAGGCTGCAATCAATATTGCCCACAATCCAATTCAGCATGATAGGACAAAACACATTGAAGTTGATAGACACTTTATAAGAGAAAGGGTAACAACCGGAGAAATTTGTTTGCCTTATGTCTCTTCAGAGATGCAGTTGGCTGATGTTCTCACTAAAGGGGTGGCGAAGAACAAGCTTGAACATGATCTATGCAAGTTGGGAATGTGTGACATTTACTCCCAACTTGAGGGAAAGTGTTGAAGATTTATTAGTTTTATGATGTTTTTTTCAGTAGATGTTTTATGTTAGTTGTTAGATAGGAGGTGGGGACCATCGTAGTTATGTGAGTCCAAATTTTATTATGTTTTTGTGTGTTATATATGCTGTTTTATGTTTTGCTGCCCTATAAGGGCATAGTTGTCTTTGTACTATTCTATTATTTTAGTATAAATAATAAGTGAAGGGGGCGGCCAGATTATTGCTCTCTTTTATTTCAAACTTCTCTTCTTCTCCTTCACTCTTCCTTCTCTCTTCAAGAAACTACTTTCTTTCATATTTTTTAATTCAGCAGATTCCTACTCCTTTCTTTAGTTATGTTTATGTTTTATGTTTGTAAGTAGTGGACTTAGTTGTGGAGCTTTTTTTTTTCTTTTTTTATTATTGTCTTTAGTGTTGGCCCCCCTACTAAGGGTATTCATGTAATTGTGCTCATATTACAATTAAAATAATAAAAGGTAACATTGGGGGACTGAAGAGGGGATCAAAGTACTCTCTTCTTTCTTCTCTTTTCTTCCATCCTCTTCCTCCATTACTTCTTCTTCTTCCATCATCTTCAATCTTCTTGTTATCTTCTATTTTCTTCTTTTTTATTTCAGATTATAGCAGGTAGGATGTGCAACTGCAACCATTAAGACTTTTTCATGGAAAACTTAATTCAGTAGTGACAGGAAGCAATATAAGTTCATTGCTTCTGTAATGACCTGATTTTCAGGGAAGATGATATGATTTTTCAATAAATATTTCAGCTTAAGATAAAAAGAGGCATAGGAATTAATGTATTCTCATTTTTATCTATGCATATGCTTGTTTTAATAGGTAACAAAAAATCTATTAAAAGTAAGCAACGAAATGAAAGGAGGCATTATTATTTACTGTGGTGGGTTTCCACCTTCGGAACGTGTCACTGGGGAAGCTGGTTTGAGGGAGATCACCCTCCTGAAATGGATGTGAGGGGTAGGGAAAGAACGAAGCAAGGGAGAGAGAGAGAGGAGTTACAGGTATTTATGATGCATGACGAGAAAACAACCTCTAACAAACACTGAATATTCTTCACGATCCCTAACAGACTCTGATTATTCCCCGTGACGTGGACGGCATGTATACACGAATCTAATGGGCAGTGTTATGCGCGTGATGCGTGGAGTGCTCTGGGCTGGAACTTGGGCCTGTTGGGCCTGGGTTGCGCCGTTTGGGCTGGCTTTCATGATGGACCTAACATTCCCTCCTCCATTAAGTATGACCTTGTCCTCAAGGTCAATTGTGCGAAACTGCTTCTGGAGTTGGTCGTGATCTTCCCATGTGGCATCTTCCTGAGGCAGGCCATGCCAAACAACTAGAGCTTGTTTATGGACTTTGCCACTGCTTCACACCCAACGTAGATTCTTAATTCTCTGAGGTTTGAACATTACTTCTCCAGCTTTGGTGAATTGAGGAAGGATGGGGCTGACCACATCGGTGGAAGCCAGACAAGGCTTCAAAAGGCTAACATGGAAGATGAGGTGAAACTTGCATTCTGTAGGTAAGTGGAGACGGTAGGCGACAACCCCAATTCGCTCTGACACTTGAAATGGACCAAAGTAACGTGGAGATAACTTCTGGGATGTCCTCCGGGCCAGAGATGCCTGTCTATATGGTTGGAGCCTCAGATAAACCCAATCCCCAACAGAGAATTCCAACTCCTGGTGTTTCTTGTCATAGGCTAACTTCATGTATTATTGAGCCTATTACAAATGGAATTTTAGGATCTTAAGTGTGCTATCTCTTGCCTGTAGTTGTGCTTCAACTTCGGCTGCATGCGAATACACCTGTTTCATAAGGGAAGATGGATAGGGGATCACATCCGTAGAGTACCTTGAAGGGAGTAGTTCCGACTGAGATCTGGAACGTGGTATTAACCAATACTCGACCTATGGTAGCCATTGGGCCCATTGTTTGGATTTATCTCCCAAAAAACACCTTAGATATAGTTGAAAAACAGCCCACTTGATGTATGGAACTGTTTGAGATTAGATGCAAACCATAAAATGAACAAACAAGAGAGGAAGAGAAGAGAGAACTGGCGGCAATGAGTGTTAGAGAGTAAGAGGTTCGAACATTACTCCTCTCTAACACTCTAAACATCTTATTAATAAGTTAATCTTTGACAAATTACAGAGAGGCCCTTGAGTGAGCAGGAAAATACAAAAAAAAACAGAATATTACAGAGTATAGGCCCAGAATAAGGCCCAGGCCCACAACAGAGAGAGAAACATAACATAACATGAAATGACAGTCTATGGGCCATTCGGCCCATCTTCTCTACACTCCCCCTCAAGCTGAGCATAGATGTTAATCATGCCCAGCTTGCCAGTGTCATGTTGAAGCCTTGCCTTGGAAATGCCCTTGGTGAGAAAATCTGCCAATTGTCCTTCAGAAGTAATGAATGGAAGACACACTTCACCGGAGGAGACTCTTTCACGAATAAAGTGTCTATCAACCTCAATATGTTTGGTTCTATCATTTGTACCGGGTTGTGAGCAATGTTGATGGCAGCCTGATTATCACAGTACAACATCATGGGTTTGTCATGATCAATCCCAAGTTCTTCCATTAAGGACCTTAGCCACAACAATTCCGAGACTCCATGTGCCATGGCTCTATATTCTGCTTCTGCGGAGGATCGGGCCACAACCGATTGTTTCATACTCCTCCAAGAAACAACATTACCAACCAGACTTCAATACCCTGAAGTAGATCTTCTATCATCAATATTTCCAGCCCAATCAGCATCAGTATAGGCTTCAAGTTTCAGATGACCATGCTTGGTAAATAGAATTCCTTTACCTGGAGAGCCTTTCAGATAGCACAAAATCCGTTCTGCTATTGCCATAATGGTATCTCTAGGAGCATGCATGAACTGGCTAATGCAACTGACAGCGTACGCAATATCAGGCCTAGTCATGCACAGGTACAGAAGCTTCCCAAGAAGTCTCTGAAAGACCCCTTTGTCTTCCAACAAAGTTCCATCCGAAGCTGAAATTTTGTGACTCATGTCAATAGGAGTTGCAACTGGTCTTGCACCCATTTTTCCAGTTTCAGACAACAAATCAAGGACATATTTCCTCTGGGAAATAAGAATCCCATCCCTAGATCTGGCAACTTCTATGCCAAGGAAATATCTCAACTCCCCCAGATCCTTAATCTCAAATTCCGTATGGAGGAAAGACTTAAGGCCCAGAATGCCTGAGGCATCATCACCAGTCACTATAATGTCATCAACATACACAATGAGATACACTGCTAGAGACCCACTTTTCTTCACAAAAAGAGTATGATCTGACTGTGTCTGAACATAGCCGAATTTAACAAGTGCAGCTCTAAATCTCTCAAACCAGGCTCTAGGAGATTGTTTGAGGCCATAAAGAGATTTCTTCAGTTTACATACCTTTCCTTGCATATTTTTCCCATACATTCCTGGAGGAAGACACATGTAGACCTCCTCATGTAAGTCACCATTCAGAAATGCATTCTTTACATCTAACTGATAGAGAGGCCAATCAAAGTGAGCTGCCAGAGATAAAAGAACCCTCACAGATGTCATCTTAGCAAAAGGGGCAAAAGTCTCCAGATAGTCAATCCCATATGTCTGTGTGTAGCCCTTTGCAACAAGTCTGGCCTTGTACCTCTCAATAGTCCCATCTGCCCTGTATTTAATGGTAAAAACCCACTTGCATCCAACTAGATCCTTCCCTTCAGGCAAATCCACCACCTCCCAAGTACCATTTTCATGTAGAACATCCATTTCAGCCTGCATGGCATCTCTCCATTCTGGAATCCCAAGAGCTTCTGATACAGACCTAGGAATGGGGTTAGAAGCAACTGAAGAGAGGTAGGCACAATATGAAGGGGAAAGTAGGTCATAAGAAAGGTGTTTGGAAATGCAGTGTGCAGTGCAGTTCCGCTTTCCTTTCCTAACTGCAATGGGGACATCAAGATCTGGGAAGGGGGATTCCAAGGGAGCTGAAGCAATACCTGTTATCTCATCTGTGATTGGGAGGGTATGAGCCTCATCTGTTGTAAGGGAAACCACTTGCTCATTCCTAGATCTCTGCCTTTGATACACTTTGGGATTATGGGTAGGACGAGGAGGTAAAGAAATAGGAGCACTAGGACAAGAGGAATGAAGTGGCTGATCCTCCTTTGATTCATTTTGTGAGGATACAGATTTGTCAAGAGACTGAACTGGGACAGGAAGGGGAAGAGCAAAAACTTGTGACAGACTCTCCCCCTGTTGACAATGTCCTTCCTGAGAGGAACCATAAAAAGGGGAAAGTTCATCAAAGGTAACATCCATAGAGACATGTCTGGTGCCAGCCTTTGGATCAAAACAACAATAACCCTTTTGTGTGGGGGAGTAACCAAGGAAGATGCATTTGTGGGCTTTTGGTTCAAACTTGTGTCTCTGCACACTTGGAATGTGAACATAACAGGTACAACCAAACACACGAAGAGGAATTGGGAAGAGATCCTTATCTGGATGAAGAATACTGAAGGGGGATTTAAACCCTAACACCCTGGATGGCATACGGTTTATGAGATAGGTAGCAGTAAGTACAACATCACCTCAAAATCTTGTGGGAACATCTGAGGCAAATAAAAGGCTCTTTGCAACTTCAACAATATGTCTATTTTTCCTCTCAGCAACTCCATTTTGTTCAGGGGTTCTAACACAGGAGCTTTGGTGAATAACCCCCATGTCAGTGAGATACAAGGATAAGCTCTTCTCAAAATACTCTTTTGCATTGTCAGATCTGAAAACCTTAATTCTGGTACCAAATTGAGTTAAAACAAGCTCATGAAATTGCCTCACAAGTCTCGGGACTTCGTCTCGGGATTTCATTAAGTATATCCAAGTGAATCTAGAAAAGTCATCAATAAACAGGATAAAGTATTTGTAGCCCCCCATAGAGGATAAGTGGTAAGGCCCCCACACATCAGAGTGTACAATATGAAAAAGAAAAGAGGATCTTTTATTGCTCACAGGGTAATTTTTTCTACAATGCTTTGACAACTGACATGACTCACAATTGAGACTGGACACACTGACTCCCTTAAACAGTTTGGGAAGCAAATGACTTAAAGCAGAAAAAGGTAAATGGCCCAACCGACAATGACTCAACATAATTTGACTGACAGACTCTGAAGAAGTAGAACCAAAAGCAACATTCTTGGGATGATCAAACCATTGGCCAGGGGTGTCGAGCAAGTATATTCCATTCGCTTCATGGCCACTCCCAATCACTTTCCGAGACTTCAGATCCTGAAACACACAGTGAGAAGGAATAAGGTTACACAACAATTCAATGACTTGGTCAAGCTACTTACAGATAATAAGTTGGTATTTAACTTAGGTACATGAAGAGTGGAAGATAAGAATAAGGAGTCTGTAGGCTTGACAGATCCCTTGCCAGAAATAGGGGCAAGAGAACCATCAGCTAAGGTGATTTTGTCACGACCAGGAAGCAAATCATATGAAACAAACAAAGTGGAAAGGTTGGTCATGTAATCAGAAGCACCTGAGTCTATGATCCAAGGGGTTTTGGGATTACCTGAGGTGGATGCATGGTTGGTAGAGGCCCTTATACCTGAGTGAGCAAACGCAGTGGTGGCTGGACTTCCAGAAGGGTTGGATGATGAAGTTACACCTTCAAGCTAGCTGATCATCTTTCCAAACTTCTCATATTCAGCTTTCATTGCTACCAATTGTGCACTGGCAGACTCAACCTCTGTATTTGTACTTGTGGCTGCATGTGCACTTCCTGTCTTTCTACTATCATTCTTCTTCTGGAATCGGATAGGGACAAGACTGGGATGCAATTTCCAACACTTGTCCTTGGTGTGTTTCAGCTTCTTGCAATATTCACACACCACTTCCTTCTTTCCCGTGCCACTAGGCGCTCCTGTAACCTCTTTGGGTTTAATTCCCATATTTGCAAAATGATCATTGGTACTGACTCCTTGAACCTGCACTTGCCTCCTACTTTCTTCACTGCTGACCAAAGTATATGCTTGAGACAATGAAACATCTTCCTTGGACAAGATGTTTTGCTTTATAATGTCATATTCAGAATTCAGCCCTGTCAAGAACTCAAAGACCCTATTCCTTTCCACCAATTTCCTATATGTTTCAGCATCCTTAGGAGTATCCCATGTCACGGCCTCTATCAAATCAATCTCTTGCCATATAGATTTTACGGTTGAGAAGTATGCTGCAAGTGACTTTTCCCCCTGTCTTAGATTCTTCACATCACTTCTGAGTTTGTAAGCTCTGGCAACATTCAACTTCTGGGAGTAAGTTTTTGCAACACTATCCCAGATATCTTTAGCCGAGTTCATCCACAGATAATGCTGACTAATCTGTGGCTGCATTGAGTTCACAAGCCACCCAATCACTGTGTAGTTTTCTTGTACCCATCTCTCATAAGATGGATCATCCTCTGGAGGAGCTTTCTTGCTCCCAGAAATAAAACCTCATTTTCCTTTGCTACAAATG
This sequence comes from Nelumbo lutea, assembly GCF_056320005.1. NCBI lineage: Eukaryota > Viridiplantae > Streptophyta > Magnoliopsida > Proteales > Nelumbonaceae > Nelumbo > Nelumbo lutea. The sequence goes on from NC_142688.1 coordinate 5,948,157, forward strand.
TGGATTTTCACTGATTGTGACCAAGCCAAGTAGTTGGTCCCATCAAGCTTAACTGTAGTTACAGCCAGCATAGAATCAGTTGGGGTTCCCAAAACCTGTCCATATTCAGCAGCATTCTTGTTTTCAAGGCTTGGGAAATCCATCATGTAAAGGCTCCAATTAGGATTTTAATAGGTTTCTCAAGGTACTGGGGTCTTGATGAGTTTAGTTTGAGCTGAATAGGCAACAACAACTAGCTCACAGAATCAGTTCAGACTTGATAACTATGACAGTCCAGTTCGGTGGTAGTTTTTTATTTACTGTTTCACCCTTTAAAGGACACCCAACAAACCTCTAATCACAAGGTATTTCAGGTTCTCAACAGCCGTTGTCCCAAAGAGAAGAAAACAGGGCCACAGTCCTTAAGAGACCTTTTGTCGAACACTCAGTGCGCAGTAGTTAACAGCCTACTGTTAACTAGAAGAAATCACTTCAAGGTGTTCAGTATAGGTCCAAGAAGAGGCTGGGATGAAGATGAGACTAGTGCCACTTAGTTTTAGATCAATTTCAGCAGCTCGGCAGTCCAATAATCAGCCGAATAGCACTTCCAAAAACAACCCAGAAAAACAGTCCAGCAATAGTGGGCCGAATGTATGTGGGCTTTGAATGCTTTAATAGTCCTCCCAAACAACAAAAATAACTCAGCAAAGGACTGAGAAAAGACTTACAGCAAGAGAGTCTCTGGTTTGAACTATAAACCAGGCCGAACACTTGTTCTCTGAGATAACTTCGAAAGTCCTTTTCTCTGATTTCAAATCAGGCCAAACAACTTGCTCTCTGATTCTTCCTGGTCACCGAACCCTTCTCCAAGTGTATAGAAACTTGGGCACTCTCCAATGACCTCCAAGAACCAGGCGGATGACTGTAAACTTTCAGCCCTAGAACCTCCTCATGTAGTTGGCTGAACTAGAACCACATGAGGGACACGCCAAGCAATGGCCCGCTCTGATACCAAGTTGAAAAACAGCCCACTTGATGTATGGAACTATTTGAGATTAGATGCAAACCAGAAAATGAACAAACAAGAGAGGAAGAGAAGAGAGAGCTGGCGGCAATGAGTGTTAGAGAGTAAGAGGTTCGAACATTACTCCTCTCTAACACTCTAAGCATCTTATTAATAAGTTAATCTTTGACAAATTACAGAGAGGCCCTTGAGTGAGCAGGAAAATACAAAAAAAAACAGAATATTACAGAGTATGGGCCCAGAATAAGGCCCAGGCCCACAACAGAGAGAGAAACATAACATAACATGAAATGACAGTCTATGGGCCATTCGGCCCATCTTCTCTACAGATATGTTTCCAAACAACGGTTGACCACCTCAGAATGTCCGTCCGTCTGGGATGGGTACTGGTGGAGTGCAACATTTGAACTCCTTGGGCTGTGAAATAGGCCTTCCAAAAGGTACTCATGAAGAGGGGATCCCAGTCAGTTAAAATGGAGTGGGGTGTTTTGTGGAGTTTGACCACTTCCCGGATGTAGGCCTAGCCCACTGTGGCTGCTGAGTAAGGTCGAGAGAGGCCAATAAAGTGTGCATACTTACTTAATCGGTCCACTTCTACCAACACCACCGATTTTCCTTGGGATGTGGGTAGCCCAGTTATAAAATCCATGGTAACTTCTTCCCACACTTTCTCAGGTATGGGCAAAGGCTGCAATAACCCGGCCTGTGTCTGAGTGTTATATTTCTATTGTTGGCACGTAGCACAACGGGCAACAAACTCTTGTACCATACATTTCATGCTCTTCCAATGATAATGGGTTGCCAGACGTTTATAGGTGTGGAGTGCTCCGGAATGACCTCCTTGGGCCGAGCCATGGAATAGTCGTCGTAATTCCTGATGATAATTGGACATGTTAAACACCACCATACGACCTTTGTAGAAGAAAACACCATTCCTTATTGTGTACCCTGAAGTGAGTGTAGAACCCTCAAGGATTTAGGCCCGTATTTGAGCCAGGTGTAGGTCACCATGGGCCTCTTGTCTTAGTTGGTCAGACAAGTGGTAATTCAGCTGTGACAAGCCCATCACATGAAGGTTATTGGCCTTGGAGAGTGCATCTGCCACGGCATTAGAGGGCCCAGGCTTATACTCAATGACAAAATCGAATTCCATTAACTTGTAGGGCCCACCTGTGTTGGTCAGGGCCCAAAACTCGCTACTCCAGTAGGTTTTTGATGTTGCAGTGATTTGTTCTAACAATAAACCTTCGGCCTAGGAGGTATGCTCTCCATTTCTGGACCGCTAAGTAATCACTATAAGCTCCTTCTCTTAAGTAGACTTAACTTGAGCCGGAAGAGAGAGTGCCTTACTGAAGTAGGCCAGGGGCCGGCCCTTCTGCATTAGGACTACACCTATTCCCTTACCTAATGCATCAACTTCCCCCACAAACTCTAGGTTGAAATCGGGAAGGGCCAACGAAGGTGGGGTGGTCACTGCCTTCTTGAGTAATTGAAAGGCCTCTTCAGCTTTTTGATCCCACTCGAAGGAGTGCTTCTTTAACAACCGAGTGAGGGGAGCTGCAAGGGCCCCATACCCTTTGATGAACCGGCGGTAATAACCGGTTAGTCCAAGGAACCCCTGAGGGTCTGTGGAGAGTTGGGTCTGGCCCATGTGATCATGCAGTCTTTCTTTTCTGGATCTGTGCGCACCTGTCCATCAGAGATGATGTGCCCCAAGTAACTGAATTGGGTCTGCCCAAAGGAGCACTTTGAAGGTTTAGCAAACAATTGATGCTTGCGTAGTAAGCCAAATACACACTGCAAATGTTCCAAATGAGTGGCCCAGCTCAGGCTGTAAACAAGTATATCATCAAAGAAAACAAGCACAAATAAGCGCAGGTAAGGCTTAAAGATCTCATTCATGAGCCTTTGGAATGTGGAGGGTGCATTTGTCAAACCGAAAGGCATCAATAGGAACTCAAAATGCCCGTCCGAGGTCCCGAATGCAATTTTGTGAGCGTCCTCAGGGTGTACTGGAATCTTATGTAGCCTGATCACAAGTCCATTTTGGAAAAATACTTAGCTTTGCCTAACTCATCAAAGAGCTCTTCAATCAAGGGTATTGGATATCGGTCCTTAACCGTGATGTCGTTTAATGCTCTGTAGTCTACACAGAATCTCCAGTTACCATCTTTCTTCTTCACCAAAATAACGGGTGACGAGAATGGGTTGCTGTTGGGCCGAATAAATCCCTTGTAACAGTTCAGTCACCATACATTCCACTTCTACCCTCTAGTAATGGGGGTAGCGGTAGGGTCTGACATTGGCGGGTGGGGCTCTAAGTTGGATCAGTATCTGGTGATTGTGGGCTCGTAGGGGGGAGCAATGAAGTGGGTTCTTGAAAAATATCAGAGTAGGCTTGAAGCAATAGCTGAAGTTGTTGGACTTGGTTCGGGGGAAGGCCTATGTCTTCAGAGAGTGGAATGACCGTAGGCCCATAGGCATTGAGCCCATGCTCATAAGTAAGGGGATAGAACCATGTTGGCAGTTTTTAAGTATTACCTCCAAGTTGTCAGTGGTTATGGGTTGGGTCTAAACCCCCTTTAAGGTATAAAAAATTCCCTAATAGGTGAATTGCATTGTCAAATCGGCCCAATTACAAACCACAGGGCCCAATAACTGCAACCATTATATGCCCAAAACAACGTCTGCCCCTGTGAACTCTAGAGGATGTAGGTCCACTCTAAAGTTGTACCCCTGAATCTTCATTTCAAGGTTCGGCTCAGTCTAGGGGTAAGGACTTTTTTGAGCTAGGCCCGCTTGAGGCCCAATGGATTTCCCAAGCTTCTTAAGTCGATCCAGTCTCTCTTCCTGAAGCTTTGCTAGACCCACTGCCGCAACCAAGGTGGTTGGTTGCAAGGTATTTACTTCGACCTGATGTTGTCCCTTAAGCCCCCTATAAAGCATCCCATTAGAGCGGCCTCTGACCAGCCATTAACACGGGTGGCTAACCGTTCAAATTCTTTCTAGTACTCTCTCATTGCCCCCGTCTGTCTCACCCGGAGAGGGGCTCATTGAAGTTCTCGTAACCAGAAGGACTGAACCTTACGTGTAAGGCTTCGGTTAGATCCAACCAGGTGGTCTATGGGTGGGTCTTAGGGTACCATTGGTACCACATAATAGCTTCACCATCCATGTGAATGGCAGCGATAGAGACTCTCTGGTCAGCTGGGGCCTCATAGAATTCAAAGTAACACTAAGCCTGATAGATCCAAGGAACAGGGTCATCACCTAAGTAGTGGAAAGTCAATTTTGGCAGCCTTGACGGGAATACTCCACCTCTCCTGGTGCCATTGCTACTGGATCCTTCAATTTTCGTGGGTCTAGATGTTGCAGACATCTGTTCAAACTGACCGACCAATGTTAAGAGTGTTTCCTTAATGTCTCTCAACTCACTGGTAGTTTGCTGCACCTCTCCTTCGATGTGATCGATTCTTTCTTCTGCCACTGAAGACCTAGTAGTAGGCATCGCAGCTAGGCTCTGATACCAATTGGTGGGTTTCCACCTTCGAAACATGTCACTGCGGAAGCTGGTCCGAGGGAGCTCACCCTCCTGAAATGGATGTGAGGGGTAGGGAAAGAATGGAGCAAGGGAGAGAGAGGGAGAGAGAGAGAGGAGATACAAATGGAATTTCATTCCATGTCCTTTACGCAGTTTCTTATAGGTATTTATAATGCATGACAAGATAACAACCTCTAACAAACTCTGACCGTTCTTCATGATCTCTAACAGACTCTAATTGTTCCCCATGATGTGGATGATGTGTATACACGAACCTCATGGGCGGTGTTATGCGTGTGATGTGTGCAGTGCTCTGGGCTAGAACTGGGCCTGAGTTGCGCCGGCTTTCATGCTGGACCTAACATACTGCTTGCTTGGTTGCCTACTTGCCTAAATGGCTTCCTAGGTGATGGTTTAGCTATGTAGTTATAATAACAATTCTATAATCCATGTTGGGTTCCATGTTTCAGTAAAACTATTTGTGTGTATTCTTCTAAAGAAAGAAAATTAAAAAAAAAAATACACAACACAAAACCAAGGATCTATAATCAATACCTATATAATGTATAACAATTGTTTCATAATGAAAAGAAAAAAAATGTCGTCTTCTATTTCGCTCCCCAACATAAACAGTTTGTTTGTTTTTTTTTTTTTTACCAATGACATAACCAGTTTGTTAACAAACTGAATTACAAACTAGCATTCTTGCAAAACAAATCCGAATTCAATCAACCAAATAAAGTTAGGGGTGTCAATGGTATTCGAAAATCCGATTTCGAATTCGATATTTGACATAATCACATCAAATTCGGATAATTCGAATATCTAATCGGTCGAATTCTGATATGACCTGATTCGATTCGATAAATATCCAAATTCGACTGATTATTAATCCTTATATATAATATATAACATATTTTATATAATATATATAGCAATCAAGTTATATAAATAATTTATATATTTATATACTTTATATCAATAAAATATTTATCTTATATATTTATTAATTATCTAAAATAATTAATTAATCAAATCGAATATTCGAATATTTAATCGAATTCGAATTCAGATGTTAATTTTCAATATCCGTTGGATATCGAATTGAATTCGGATATCGGATTTTCTAATCGAATTCGAATGCAAATATTGCTCGATCCTATTCAAATTCGATCCACTTACACCCCTAAATAAAATGATATTCCTCAAACATCCTTGCTGCCTATTTTATGACAATTTTATCACTCTCGATAATACAAGAAGTTTTTGAGTGCAGATATGCACCAATAGTGTTTGTGGGTGGCAACTGTGAAAACCTCCCCAGTTTTTGAATATTTTCCATTCAACCAACAAGGAATCATTTCTTCAAATTATTATCATGATTTTTTATGATAAAAACCAAAACAGACCAAATTGACCATTCTGAAAATAAAATCACTCTAAACCAATAACATATGAATACATAACTAGTCATGTTAAATTTAAAACTCACATGAAGTAGTTTTTTACATTATTAAATGGTGCAGTGCAGCGTCAAGCCTACCATTTTGATCCTTCCTTTACGTTTGCAATGGTAAATACATCCAATGACTCTGAAGGAATATTCTTGTGATGCATCTCTTGCCCATAATAATTCAGTGGAAGCACTAGCAGAATGCAAACAGTGGCAGCAATCGAGAATACCCGGATACTGTAGAGCATTTAATTATCATTTAAGTTCAGTGAGATTACAGGGAAAAAATATAGGAGTGTGCAAAATCTATTCCAAATTCCAAAACATATGACAATCCAAATACACAATTGCTTGAATAGAAAGCTGAAAGACTTGTATCAAAAATTGTATGACTACATGGTTCTCTAAGCAAGTGAGCTAGAGGGAATATGCTAGAACCTTAAAAACTCTCACAGAAAAAGGAACCTTAATATTACACCACTCAAAAAAGGAATAAATGCAATTTCCAAATGAAACATTTTTAAAGAATTACTAGGCTGAGTTTCTTATTTTGAAGATAAGCTGTAGGACCAACTTAAAGTACCTGTACTAAAAACGAATACATATAAAGTCGATCACCCATCATGTTACTGGATGGTTTTATTTAGCACATAGGCAAACAGTCATACTTACTAGAAGTTAAATTCCAGAAACAATGAAGAAAACCCTAGCAAAAACGCAGTGGAATGAAGGCTGATGCAATAAGCAACAGCACAAGCACCTACCTGGGCTGGCAAGTCATTGCTTATGGCTAGGGGTGTTAATGGACCGGTTTTGAATTGGGTCCAATCCGATCCAAAGCTCAACAAATCGGATTTGGATGGTCTGTTATAATTATTGGGTTGGACCAATCCAAAATAAATCGATCCATTTTCTTATTGGTTTGAATCGGACCTAAGCCAAATTCCCAGTAATCTGATCACGAGGCCAAAACCCTGTCCAGTTTAAACAGATCAAAACTGAAATCGAAACCTTGGAAGTCTGAAACCCTTCGAAGGCTCAATGTTTGAAACCTGTTCAAGGTTTAAGGCTGAAATCCTTGTTCGAACACTCAAAGCTTATATCTGGAACTCTGGAAATCTAGAAGACTGGAAGCAGGTTTCTCTCGCTCTCCAACAACCATTCTCTCCAATGGCTCTTGTGCCCTACTTCTTTGCATACATTAACTTGTTGATAGCCTTAGTTTCGGCAGATCTTTAAAAACTGATTTTCAGCTTATGAATAACCCTAGATTTTGGGGATTTTTCAAGAATTTTGAAGGCAAAACCTCGCAGTTTTAAATTAAGCCTTAGGCCTCAGTATGGATGCATGATTAAATACTAACCGAGGAACCCTAGTGGCGAATCCCTTGATTTCCTAGATGAAACTGGGTTTTCTCCTTCACCACTGCCCACCAACATTCGAAGAACAGAGAGAAGAGATTCCAAGAAAAAACTGATTAAAGAAAAAAAATAGAACAGATTAAAGGAAAAAAATAACAAAATCTAGAGTTAACACTCCTGTGAATGCAAAAGATATGCAAAAAGTTGGGTTCCTGGCCCAGGCGCTCAATGTTATACTAATTTATATATGTATCGGGCTGGATTAGAAATTGTATGTTGTTTTGTCAGTTCTTTTGTACTAATTTTCTGGATTAGCAACTATACTAATTCTGGTTTTGATCAGAATATGGCTTTCTTCTTTCACTTTCTTTACTTTCTTCTCTCCCAATATGTGGATTCCATTTGGTTTCATCATGTCTAATCCTTGTGGTTTTTTTTTCACAACTTTGATGCTTAGGATTTTTAGACTGAATTTCTTACATGTTGGGCTTATCAATTTAAACTTGAACCCCACCTTAGCAAATATGGAAAATGCATTGTGCCTTTCAGTTACAAGAGCTCTGACATATGATGAATCCATGAACTACTGAAGAGTGATTTTTATGACTATCTGAAATAGTGAAATGACAGGGTGGCTCTCATCTCCTGTAAAGAAGATTTATAGGCAATTGAAATCTTTGCTAATACTGTCTCAATAGATCATCCTACAAAATAGGATTTACTAGCTGAAATGACAGGGTTTCCCTTTGATTTCTGTAATTGGATTTTCTTATTTTTTTTATTTGCTTGTTTTTTTTTATAGATTTCATTTAATTTTTATTGCATACAGCTATTATAATATCTTAGTTGTTTCTTAGTCTGGTTGTCTCTTGATTTACATACTATTATAATATCAACTACCAAGTACTCAAGACAGTACAAGGAGATTGATAATATATAGCCTATATACCTCTGTGAATTATAGTGGATAATACAAGCATTTTAGAATATTAGCATCTAAAGGGTGCACCCTTTAGCCCCTCACCCCTGATGAAAATGCATTTTATAATTGGTATTTAAACAGGCCATATTTCTAAGGCTGTGTATTTTGTGTTTCTTCAGCTGGGTGAAGGAACATCTCTTGGAGCTGAACTTCTCTCTCTTATGGTTCAAAGTTAGCCCATGCTTCAGGCTATAGTTGGTTGCAAGGGGGAGGGGACTGACCCAGGGGCTACATTGTAAGAGCTTTGTTCTTCCCTTGACTTGCAGACCTTTGTCTCATTCTCATGTAATTAGAGTTCATGCTGAAAAAAAAAAAAAAAAAACTCAGTCTCGCATGTGGAAAATCACCTTTCAGGTATTGGGAGCTTTAAAAGCTTCCCTCCATTGCCTCAAGAAAAACATAGGGGTTTCAGGTTTGGGTGCTTATCTTGTGATGGTTCTAGTCTGGCCTAGAGGTGGGATTTCTAAAAAGATAGCAGACCGGGTCTTAAGACGCATAGTATCAATATATCCAGTCTTCACTCAGACTCAAATAAAATAAAAATACTCTCTTTTTTGTGCTGTTAAAAGCCAAGATGATAAGTTTTCCCTTTCTATGTTGATATATGCTCAGCTTCAATAGTTTAGATTGCTATAATGTATTTGAATGTTTGGTGCTTTACAGATGTCATGATAAGCTGAACTGGTCTGTTACAGCATAAAAATCTGGGCATTGATTGGCTATGAGGTGAAGTGGTCTCCTGTTAGTCAACTTGATTGGCTCTGGACTCTGGTTATCTTAATGAATGAAGTCCATCTGATGATATGATAGTTGCATGGAAGAGAATTGATTGGCTATGGTTTGGGTAGATGTTCTTGTTATCTTGGTTGAACATTGCTGTAATCTGAAGAGCTATACTCGAAATAGCAAAGAGGAGAAGAGAACCACAGAACTGAAGAGAATGTCGAACTATTCTATCCAGTCGACCAGTCCTTTATTTATAGATGAATATGGTACAAGGTACAAGAAATTACTGGGATGCCCCTGATTAGTGATGGGACACCCAGATGACTTAAATCATTAAACAGGATTAGGCCCAGGCCCATTAACACAAGCCCAGTTACAAGATAAGTTAAACATAAGAATGGGCTAATAAGAACTCTTATCAGCCGAACATCACTCTAACATTCTAACACTCCCCCTCAAGCTAAGCATGAATATCAATCATGTTTAGCTTGCCAAGTATGTCCCTGAACTTCGTTGATGCCAGCCCTTTAGTTAATACATCTGCAATCTGCATCTCTGATGGAGCATAAGGCACACAAAGTTCTCCTGAAATAATTCTCTCTCTGACAAAGTGTCGATCAATTTCAATATGTTTTGTCCTGTCATGCTGCACAGGATTGTTGGCAATGTTGATAGCAGCTTTATTATCACAATACAGCTTGAGAGGACCCTCATTCTTGATACCAAGCTCATTAAGGAGAGTCCTGAGCCATAAGAGTTCCGCAACCCCGTGTGCCATAGCCCGGTATTCTGCTTCTGCACTTGATCTAGCCACAACATTCTGCTTCTTACTACGCCATGTGACTAGGTTTCCTCCCAAGAATGTACAGTAACCTAAGGTTGATTTTCTGTCTCCAACGGACCCAGCCCAATCAGCATCAGTGTAGGCTTCAATTTCAAGTCTACTGTTTTTTTCTGAATAGAATTCCTTTCCCTGGGCAAGTTTTCAAGTATTTGAGGATTCTTTCCACTGCTCTCATATGAGGGGCCTTTGGTGAGTGCATGAATTGACTGACAACATGCACTGCATAGGCAATATCTGGCCGAGTAAGGGATAAGTATATCAGTTTTCCTACCAACTTTTGGTACCTTTCCTTATCACAGTATTCCTCACCCATTGATTCTTGTAATCCGTGGCTTGGTTCTATTGGAGTGTCTGCTGGCCTGCACCCCATCATGCCTGTTTCTTCTAGGAGATCTAGCACATACTTCTTTGACATATGTAGATTCCTTCTCTTGATCTAGCAACTTCAATTCCAAGAAAGTATCTCAGATTTCCCAGGTCTTTGATCTCAAATTCTGAAGCTAAGAACTCCTTCAGCCTCTTCATCTCTTTCACATCATTTCCAGTAATCACCATATCATCCACATACACAATGAGTGCTGTAAGTTTGTCATCCTGTCTCCTTGTAAACAATGTATGATCTGCACTGCTCTGAGTGTACCCTACTTTCTTCATGGCCAAACAAAGTCTCTCAAACCATGCCCGGGGAAATTGCTTCAAACCATATAATGCTTACCTTAGTTTACATACCTTCTTTCCAACATCATATCCAGGTGGGGGTTCCATGAATACCTCTTCATGAAGATCACCATTTAGGAAGGCATTCTTCACATCCAGCTGATGAAGTTCCCAAGAGAATTTTGCTGCTAGTGACAGTAGAACCCTGATTGTGTTGAGCTTTGCTACTGGGGCAATGGTTTCCTTGTAGTCAATTCCTTCCTTTTGTGTAAATCCCTTTGCCACAAGTCTGGCCTTGTACCTCTCAATTGACCCATCTTCCCTGTGCTTTATTGTGAATACCCACTTGCACCCAACAGTGCCTTTCCCTTCTGGCAAGTCCACCAATTCCCATGTCCTTGCTTTCATTAGGGCTTTCATCTCCTCATTCATGGCTTCTTTCCACCTCAGATCAGATGCCGCCTCTGAATACCTGGAAGGGACACATACAGAGGAACGGGCAGACAAAAAGGAATGATAGGCAGGGGATAAGTGTGAGTAAGAAACATAATCGGCTATGGGATGCCGAGTGGTACAAGAACGAACAGGCTTACGGAGAGCAATAGGAAGATCCAAATCTGAATTGAGTGAATTAGAATTACCTTGGATTGCAGAGACAGATTGATCTGAGTTCAACTGGTTGCAGTCATGAGGTTGAGGGGCCTTCTTCCTTCTACTGTATGTAAGTATCTCTTTTTCTTGTTTACTGGAACCTAGAGGAGCATCAGCCGAATCTAGAGAAGCAACTGGCATAGTGGAAGTCTCACTAGGTTGACCCGGAATGTTACAGCTAGTAGTAGTGGAAGGCGATGAAATGGGAACAAAAAAGAAGGGAGAGTGAGAATCCTCTTCCAACCCACTACTCTCCCCCTGAAGAGGATTCTGAGAAGACTGGAAATAGGGTTGAGACTCAAAAAAGACTACATCCCTAGTGACATATTTTTTCTTGGAGACAGAATCATAACACTTATACCCCTTCTACGTAGGAGAGTACCCCAAAAATATTCCCTTTGTAGCCTTAGGATCCAGCTTGGTCTTCTTTGGATCTTTCACATGTATGAAGCATGTACAACCAAAAACCCGCGGGGGAAGAGGAAATTCTGGAAGAGTGGGACACAAAACAGAGAAAGGGGTCTTCATACCCAGTACCTTAGATGGCATCCGATTTATCAGGTAAGATGCAGTAAGAACAGCTTGAGACCAATATTGCTTGGGCACATTGTGCTGGAAAAGAAGGGCTCGAGCTGTCTCCAATAGATGCTTGTTCTTGCGCTCAGCGACCCCATTTTGCTGAGGGGTGTAAGCACATGATGATTGATGTAACATGCCTACATCTTCCATGAATGAGTTCAGGGATCTTTCAAAGTATTCAGCTGCATTGTCTGAACGGAATTGCTTGATCTTTTTATCAAATTGTGTTTCAACCATCTTGCAAAACATCATAATTATCCGGGGAACTTCTTCATGTCCTTTCAACAGATAAATCCAAGTGCACCGAGAATAATGGTCAATAAAACTGATAAAGTAACGGAAGCCATCAATGGAAACAATGGGTGAAGGACCCCAAACATCAGAATGAACCAAATCAAAAGGGGCTTGAATTTCATTACTAGAAATTGGATACATTGATCTACATTGTTTTGACATTTGACACACATCACAAATTAAACTTTGACTCAGAGTGCCCTTACATAATTCGGGAAACAACATTGCTAAGGAAGAAAAAGACAAATGACCTAGCCTAGCATGCCACAAGTGCAGCCTAGCTATTGACTCCACACTTTCCGGACTAGTAGTAGAAGCTTGCAAGGCTGAGCTGACATCTTCATCAAAATAGTAGAGGCCCCCATACTCATGACCACTCCCAATCGTTCTCCTCGTCAATCTGTCCTGGAAGACACAATGAGAAGGAAAGAAAGTTATACTACAGTTCAAGTTTTTTGTAAGCTTTGAAACAGACAACAGATTTGAGGTAAGACTAGGAACATGTAGGACTGATTTAAGAGAGAGATCCTTGCTTAGGTCAACCACCCCTTTCCAGAGATGGTGGAGAGGGACCCATCAGCTACTCTCATCTTATCCGGGCCAGACAACAAGTGATATGTAGAGAATAAGGAGGACAAATGTGTCATATGGTCAGTGGCTCCGTAGTCAATCACCCAAGAGGTAAAATTAATGGAACTAGTTGCACTAAATGCAGAGGCTGTACCTGATTTGGCAAGAGAGGTGGAAGCTAAAGAATTGTTCTTAAGACGGGCTAATGCCCGACTGAGAACCTCTACCTCACTAGCTGTGAAGCCCGAAGTACTTGGTCTAGAGGAGTCGGCAGCCTGCCTTGCGGTGGAAGAGGACACTGTCCGAGTACTCTGTGAGTTGGCACTACTATTGTTGGTGGCAAGATTCCCATTTGCTATGTGGCCCCTATGTTGCCTTTTGTCCTTTCTCAGAGCAGCTGGCTTCAGATGAGGGTACAAGACCCAACATTTCTCCTTTGTGTGTTTCTCACCACCACAATGGGTACACTTGAGGGACTTCTTGTCTGAAAATCTATTCCCCTTAGTGGAGACTAAGGCTGAGTGTTCTCCAGGTAGTTCTGTTGAATGTGTCCGGGAGTCAACTTGCATCTCCTTTCTCCTTACTTCTTCATTCCTCACCAAGTAGTAGACATGGTGAAGCTCAGGTAATTCATCTCTCCCTAGAATCTATGACCTTATACCTTCATATACAGGGTCAAGACCCGCCAAAAACTGGAAGGCTCTGCCCTCCTCAATCTGCTTGCCATGCCTCCCCTTATCATTGGCATTTTCCCAATCCAAAACCAAGTGGTGGTCAAGCTCTTGCCAGAGGCCTTCTAGTGTTGCAAAGTAGGTTGCCACGGACATGTCTCATTGCCTTAGGGCTGCAATGTCTTGGTTCAGCCTGTAGATTCTAGCATTGTTCTTTTTCTGGCCATATGTCTTAGATACTTTCTCCCAAATTTTAGCAGCTGTAGGGAAGTGATGAACAGTTCTGGCCACCCTAGGAGTCATAGAGGCCAGCAACCAAGACATGACCGTGGCATTTTCCTTGCGCCACACGGTGTATTCAGGACTGCCAATTTTTGGTTGTTTCTTGTCTCCATCCAAATAGCCTGTGAGGTCACGAGAGGTAATGAACAGCATTGCTGAGACAGACCACTCTTTGAAGTTATACTCATCTAGCAGCACACTTGTAATCTGCAAGCTGTGCAGATTAGGGTTTTCCAGGTTTGAGGACCTTGTAACAGGTCTGTTATCTCTAGAGGAAACTTCACCGGATGGTGAGGACATCCTGACTTCAGTCCAAGAGTTGTTCGCAGTACTATAGGTGATTCTGTTAAGGACTGGCCAAATTGGTCACTGTGTTCACAGTACGGGTACAGTAGCAAGTAGAGGTCTGTAACTGAACCAGTTCACAGTGTTGGTAAAAGTTTAAGGCTGCAACTGTGTGGTGCAAAAGTTGTCGCAGTTCTGGTAAAAGGTAAAGGTCTGTAACTGAACCAGTTCAGTCCAAGAGTAGGGCTGATAACCGACCTGAAGAAAATCTGTAACTGAAGTTGCCGCAGTTCTGTAAGAGTCTTGCTGATGCACTAAGACTGCAACTGTAGAAGCTGATGCACCGAAACTGCAACTGAAGTTGATGGAGCTAAGTCTTTACCACTTGTTCTGATGCACCAAGACTGCAACTGAAGTTGAAGGAGCTAAGTCTTTACCACTTGTTCTGCACAAGTCTTGCTAGAGCACGAAGCTGCAACTGTAGAGGAAGTTCTCCCCCTCTCGGCTAGTGCTAGGACTGCTGAATCAGCCCTCAACCAGGTCTGTCCTATACAGACCTCTCTTAGTAGCCCAATAGCTACTACTTGCTAGTGTAATCTAGTAGGACATCTACTTCTGGGTCTTACTTCCCTTGAGTCCTACAACCAAGAGAAACCCTAGGTTCGAACTTGCTTTACTCTCTTACACTCCTAGGTCTTCACTGCAACAACCCAGAAAAGGAAGAGAGAAGATGAAAGGACAGCAAGAGAAAAGGGTGCGCCTGCTGAAACCAGGAAGGAGCTAATGCTCTGATACCATGTAATCTGAAGAGCTATACTCGAAGTAGCAAAGAGGAGAAGAGAACCACAGAACTGAAGAGAATGTCGAACTATTCTATCCAGTCGACCAGTCCTTTATTTATAGATGAATATGGTACAAGGTACAAGAAATTACTGGGATGCCCCTGATTAGTGATGGGACACCCAGATGACTTAAATCATTAAACAGGATTAAGCCCAGGCCCATTAACACAAGCCCAGTTACAAGATAAGTTAAACATAAGAATGGGCTAATAAGAACTCTTATCAGCCGAACATCACTCTAACATTCTAACAATTGCTTCAAATGTTGATCATGTGGATTTATAAATATTTCTCTAGCAATTATTGATTCTAGATACCCACAGTATGCCCAAACAAGACTATTTGATGACCTTTATAAGCAAAAGCACCTGAGATTTTGAGTGCATGTATTACACACCTTTCCCAAAATAAAGGTACGACATAGACAGACAACCACTTTCGATGGAAGTCTCCATTTTATCAAATTGTTTCAGGGAAAAGTCTAGGACTTCAGTCAACTTTTGTAACTTTTGTTGGAATCTTATGGATAGCCTAGGCCATGTTCTTTGTCTATATTAGTTTGTTTATTCTGTTGTTTTGTAAATAGAGAAATCTGTTTTTTAGGATGACCTGTAGTCTCTTGATGTTTTTTTTATGCTTTTGACTTAGGACCTTACAGTACATGTTTCCAAGCTTTGAATACGTGGTCTACATCGTAAAAACGTGTAAAAATGGTAACATTAAATAGGTCTAAATGGATGTAACATTAAACAGAAAAAAATGGTAAAACAAATCACATAGCCATGCAGTGTAAAAATCATAAAGATTTTGTTTCCAAGATCTACATTGTAACAAAGTCTACATCTTTAGAGAATAAATACCTATTCAGGAACCTTACATAATAGGTTGAATGGTTCCTTGAGATGGTATTAGAGCTTGTTTAACCAAGTGATCTACTGTTTAATTTTTGGGTGATTTGGTCTGAAAGGAATTATTAACACATTATTTATTTACAAATAAAATAAATACTGTCACTTTGGCCTTTTCAAATGATATTGTCCCAACTTTTGATCCATTTGCATAGGTTCTCAATCTTTTGATCCATCTTGCAGGATATTAGATTCAGCACCTAACAGTTACAGCATGCTGGAGAGGTTTGCAGCAGCATGGAATACTTGCAAAAGTTAGAACAGAGTTTTCTTATTGATGAGTTTTTTTGATAATAAGGATGAACTGGACTTGGATTGGATCAGACCCAATCCGGTTCATTTGCATGTTAATTGGTTTGGATTGGATTGCAGCATATGTTTCAGTTGAAAAACAGTCCACTTGATGTATGGAACTGTTTGAGATTAGATGCAAACTAGAAAATAAACAAACAAGAGAGGAAGAGAAGAGAGAACTGGCGGCAATGAGTGTTAGAGAGTAAGAGGTTCGAACATTACTCCTCTCTAACACTCTAAACATCTTATTAATAAGTTAATCTTTGACAAATTACAGAGAGGCCCTTGAGTGAGCAGGAAAATACAAAAAAAAACAGAATATTACAGAGTATAGGCCCAGAATAAGGCCCAGGCCCACAACAGAGAGAGAAACATAACATAACATGAAATGACAGTCTATGGGCCATTCGGCCCATCTTCTCTACACTCCCCCTCAAGCTGAGCATAGATGTTAATCATGCCCAGCTTGCCAGTGTCATGTTGAAGCCTTGCCTTGGAAATGCCCTTGGTGAGAAAATCTGCCAATTGTCCTTCAGAAGTAATGAATGGAAGACACACTTCACCGGAGGAGACTCTTTCACGAATAAAGTGTCTATCAACCTCAATATGTTTGGTTCTATCATTTGTACCGGGTTGTGAGCAATGTTGATGGCAGCCTGATTATCACAGTACAACATCATGGGTTTGTCATGATCAATCCCAAGTTCTTCCATTAAGGACCTTAGCCACAACAATTCCGAGACTCCATGTGCCATGGCTCTATATTCTGCTTCTGCGGAGGATCGGGCCACAACCGATTGTTTCATACTCCTCCAAGAAACAACATTACCAACCAGACTTCAATACCCTGAAGTAGATCTTCTATCATCAATATTTCCAGCCCAATCAGCATCAGTATAGGCTTCAAGTTTCAGATGACCATGCTTGGTAAATAGAATTCCTTTACCTGGAGAGCCTTTCAGATAGCACAAAATCCGTTCTGCTATTGCCATAATGGTATCTCTAGGAGCATGCATGAACTGGCTAATGCAACTGACAGCGTACGCAATATCAGGCCTAGTCATGCACAGGTACAGAAGCTTCCCAAGAAGTCTCTGAAAGACCCCTTTGTCTTCCAACAAAGTTCCATCCGAAGCTGAAATTTTGTGACTCATGTCAATAGGAGTTGCAACTGGTCTTGCACCCATTTTTCCAGTTTCAGACAACAAATCAAGGACATATTTCCTCTGGGAAATAAGAATCCCATCCCTAGATCTGGCAACTTCTATGCCAAGGAAATATCTCAACTCCCCCAGATCCTTAATCTCAAATTCCGTATGGAGGAAAGACTTAAGGCCCAGAATGCCTGAGGCATCATCACCAGTCACTATAATGTCATCAACATACACAATGAGATACACTGCTAGAGACCCACTTTTCTTCACAAAAAGAGTATGATCTGACTGTGTCTGAACATAGCCGAATTTAACAAGTGCAGCTCTAAATCTCTCAAACCAGGCTCTAGGAGATTGTTTGAGGCCATAAAGAGATTTCTTCAGTTTACATACCTTTCCTTGCATATTTTTCCCATACATTCCTGGAGGAAGACACATGTAGACCTCCTCATGTAAGTCACCATTCAGAAATGCATTCTTTACATCTAACTGATAGAGAGGCCAATCAAAGTGAGCTGCCAGAGATAAAAGAACCCTCACAGATGTCATCTTAGCAAAAGGGGCAAAAGTCTCCAGATAGTCAATCCCATATGTCTGTGTGTAGCCCTTTGCAACAAGTCTGGCCTTGTACCTCTCAATAGTCCCATCTGCCCTGTATTTAATGGTAAAAACCCACTTGCATCCAACTAGATCCTTCCCTTCAGGCAAATCCACCACCTCCCAAGTACCATTTTCATGTAGAACATCCATTTCAGCCTGCATGGCATCTCTCCATTCTGGAATCCCAAGAGCTTCTGATACAGACCTAGGAATGGGGTTAGAAGCAACTGAAGAGAGGTAGGCACAATATGAAGGGGAAAGTAGGTCATAAGAAAGGTGTTTGGAAATGCAGTGTGCAGTGCAGTTCCGCTTTCCTTTCCTAACTGCAATGGGGACATCAAGATCTGGGAAGGGGGATTCCAAGGGAGCTGAAGCAATACCTGTTATCTCATCTGTGATTGGGAGGGTATGAGCCTCATCTGTTGTAAGGGAAACCACTTGCTCATTCCTAGATCTCTGCCTTTGATACACTTTGGGATTATGGGTAGGACGAGGAGGTAAAGAAATAGGAGCACTAGGACAAGAGGAATGAAGTGGCTGATCCTCCTTTGATTCATTTTGTGAGGATACAGATTTGTCAAGAGACTGAACTGGGACAGGAAGGGGAAGAGCAAAAACTTGTGACAGACTCTCCCCCTGTTGACAATGTCCTTCCTGAGAGGAACCATAAAAAGGGGAAAGTTCATCAAAGGTAACATCCATAGAGACATGTCTGGTGCCAGCCTTTGGATCAAAACAACAATAACCCTTTTGTGTGGGGGAGTAACCAAGGAAGATGCATTTGTGGGCTTTTGGTTCAAACTTGTGTCTCTGCACACTTGGAATGTGAACATAACAGGTACAACCAAACACACGAAGAGGAATTGGGAAGAGATCCTTATCTGGATGAAGAATACTGAAGGGGGATTTAAACCCTAACACCCTGGATGGCATACGGTTTATGAGATAGGTAGCAGTAAGTACAACATCACCTCAAAATCTTGTGGGAACATCTGAGGCAAATAAAAGGCTCTTTGCAACTTCAACAATATGTCTATTTTTCCTCTCAGCAACTCCATTTTGTTCAGGGGTTCTAACACAGGAGCTTTGGTGAATAACCCCCATGTCAGTGAGATACAAGGATAAGCTCTTCTCAAAATACTCTTTTGCATTGTCAGATCTGAAAACCTTAATTCTGGTACCAAATTGAGTTAAAACAAGCTCATGAAATTGCCTCACAAGTCTCGGGACTTCGTCTCGGGATTTCATTAAGTATATCCAAGTGAATCTAGAAAAGTCATCAATAAACAGGATAAAGTATTTGTAGCCCCCCATAGAGGATAAGTGGTAAGGCCCCCACACATCAGAGTGTACAATATGAAAAAGAAAAGAGGATCTTTTATTGCTCACAGGGTAATTTTTTCTACAATGCTTTGACAACTGACATGACTCACAATTGAGACTGGACACACTGACTCCCTTAAACAGTTTGGGAAGCAAATGACTTAAAGCAGAAAAAGGTAAATGGCCCAACCGACAATGACTCAACATAATTTGACTGACAGACTCTGAAGAAGTAGAACCAAAAGCAACATTCTTGGGATGATCAAACCATTGGCCAGGGGTGTCGAGCAAGTATATTCCATTCGCTTCATGGCCACTCCCAATCACTTTCCGAGACTTCAGATCCTGAAACACACAGTGAGAAGGAATAAGGTTACACAACAATTCAATGACTTGGTCAAGCTACTTACAGATAATAAGTTGGTATTTAACTTAGGTACATGAAGAGTGGAAGATAAGAATAAGGAGTCTGTAGGCTTGACAGATCCCTTGCCAGAAATAGGGGCAAGAGAACCATCAGCTAAGGTGATTTTGTCACGACCAGGAAGCAAATCATATGAAACAAACAAAGTGGAAAGGTTGGTCATGTAATCAGAAGCACCTGAGTCTATGATCCAAGGGGTTTTGGGATTACCTGAGGTGGATGCATGGTTGGTAGAGGCCCTTATACCTGAGTGAGCAAACGCAGTGGTGGCTGGACTTCCAGAAGGGTTGGATGATGAAGTTACACCTTCAAGCTAGCTGATCATCTTTCCAAACTTCTCATATTCAGCTTTCATTGCTACCAATTGTGCACTGGCAGACTCAACCTCTGTATTTGTACTTGTGGCTGCATGTGCACTTCCTGTCTTTCTACTATCATTCTTCTTCTGGAATCGGATAGGGACAAGACTGGGATGCAATTTCCAACACTTGTCCTTGGTGTGTTTCAGCTTCTTGCAATATTCACACACCACTTCCTTCTTTCCCGTGCCACTAGGCGCTCCTGTAACCTCTTTGGGTTTAATTCCCATATTTGCAAAATGATCATTGGTACTGACTCCTTGAACCTGCACTTGCCTCCTACTTTCTTAACTGTGGGATGTAAATGGGTGTATACTGTGAAATACTTGCCAGATGGTAGTGTAGAGCGTCTGAAGGCCAGACTTGTTGCTAAAGGTTACTCCCAGTTGTATGGAGTAGACTACATGGAGACATTCTCTCCGGTGGCTAAGATTGGTTCTGTTCGTGTACTAATTTCCCTGGCAGTTATGTATGATTGGCCTCTGTTTCAGCTTGATATCAAGAATGCCTTTCTCCATGGTGATCTTGTGGAGGAGGTATATATGGAGCAACCACCTGGGTTTGTTGCTCAGGGGGAGGATGGTAAGGTATGCAGATTGAAAAAGGCAATTTATGGGTTGAAACAATCGCCGCGTGCTTGGTTTGGGAAGTTCAGTGAAGTGGTGAAGAGTTTTGGAATGAAGCAGTGCCAGGTAGATCACTCAGTGTTCAGCTATGACTCAGAAGCTGGGAAGATTCTATTAGTGGTCTATGTGGATGATATTGTCATTACTGGCAGTGATAAATTGGGGATTGGCAAATTAAAGGTATTTTTGCAAAACCATTTCCAAACAAAAGATCTTGGAACATTGAAATATTTCTTGGGAATAGAGGTTGCCAGGTCAAAACAAGGTGTAAATCTGTGCCAAAGAAAATATGTTCTTGATCTATTGGAAGAAACAGGACTGTTAGGTGCAAAACCGGCTGAGACCCCTATGGAACCAAATGTTAAGTTGAGCAGTGATACAGGAGAAGTATTTGAAGATCCTGGAAGGTATAGACGACTAGTGGGGAAGCTGAACTATCTAACTATCACGAGACCCGACATATCCTTTGCAGTCAGTGTGGTGAGCCAATTCATGCAAGACCCTCGTATACCTCACTGGGATGCAATTCTTAGAATTGTGAGGTATCTGAAAGGAGCTCCAGGCCGTGGACTATTGTATAAACCAGGAGGAAAACTTGAAGTAGTGGGGTATACGGATGCAGACTGGGCAGGCTCAGTGAATGATAGAAGATCTACTACGGGCTATTGCACATTTCTTGGAGGAAATCTTGTGACGTGGAAGAGTAAAAAGCAGACGGTTGTGGCCAGAAGTAGTGTTGAAGCTGAGTATAGGGCCATGGCACATACTACCTGTGAGTTAGTGTGGTTGAGGAATTTTCTACAAGAAATTGGGTTTCACATGGATAAACCTATGAGACTGTATTGTGACAACCAAGCTGCACTCCATATCTCATCCAATCCTGTATTTCATGAGAGAACAAAGCACATAGAGGTTGATTGCCACTTTGTGAGGGAGAAGGTCCTTGCTGGAGAGATAAACACAGAACATGTGGGCTCGAATGATCAATGGGCAGATTTGTTTACAAAAGCTCTAAACTCAGGGAAAGTGAATCATCTATGTAACAAGCTGGGATTATATGACATATATTCTCCAGCTTGAGGGGGAGTGTTAGAGTGAGCCGAATAAGGGTAATTTAGTAATCTTATGTCAGTTAAGTACTTTGCTTATGTGGCTGTTTTATTAGAGTACTCTGCCCCACACTTAAGTGAGGGCAATTTAGTCTTTGTAAGTGTAATTAGAACCTAATAAACACAAGGGGGTCGACTGAATGGGAGACAAATCAGTTCGACTAAACCCTCCTGTTCTCTCTTTCTCTTGTCTTCTTCCTCATCTTCTTCTTCCTTCTTCACTGGTTCGGACTACTGTAGCTGCTCCAAAACAAAAACAAACCTAATCTATATGAATCCCTCACATACACTAATAACTAGGTGTATCTTCTTAACTAAGTTATCTTTCAATTGAAGGCCATAATCTATTATGAACTGCAGCCTTTGGGGTAGGGTTGCAACTTAGACAAGCCTGACTTGAGCCAGACCCAACCCAACCTAAGCTTTTGCATGGGCTGGGCTGGGAATTTTGATCTTTGAGCTGAGCTTGGGCCAGAAAACTCAGGCCTTGCCTAAACTTGGGTTGGGCTTGGGTTGAGACCTTGAGTAGCCTGAGTCCACCCAATATTCCATAACATGCATAGGTGTGTAAATGTGTAAATTGTGTATTCGAAGCCAAAAAAATGTGTTGTATATTTATATATGTGTGTGTATGTATGTATATTACATATTTATACTATCATATACATCATGGAGTATAATTATTTAAAATATGTGCAGGATCGACCTAAACTGACACCCATGCAAACATGTTATATGTACATATTATGCATGTATTTTTATATAAGCTCAAAAGCTCCTCAATAACTTGTTCAGTAAAAGACAACAATAAGTTTTACCATTCATCTACTTCATTTGTTATCAAGCAACTCCTAATAAATTTTTATTGTTAAAGTGAGCCGAATAGGGGTAGTTTAGTCATCTTATGTGTGTTAAGTAGTTTGCTTATGTGGCAGTTTTATTAGAGTACTCTGCCCCGCACTTAAGTATGGGCAATTTAGTCTTTGTAAAGGTTATTAGAATCTAATAAAGATTACGGGGGTCGACTGTATGGATAGTCTATCAGATTTCGACAGACCCTTATTTTCTTTCTTCTTCTCTTCTTCTTCCTCTTCTTCTTCCTTCTCTTCCTGGTTCGAGTTACTGTAGCAGCATTCGAAACATGGTATCAGAGCCATGTTCCTGACCTACTTCAGTTGGTAAAGCACCTCAGCAGTGTTCGTGACTCTTCTTCCTGCGTTTCTGGTCAGTCAATGGAGAGAACTGGTTCGCCCTAGGTCTGAAACGTCACAGCTTGTCTCTCTCTGCTGCGCATATTCTTCTTCATCAAGAAAAGTGACTTCAACAGTGAATGGTTGGTTGAGATTCTCAAAAGAAGGTCAGTTATCTCTTCTTCTTGTGTTGCTGGTATTTCTGGGTAGAAACCCTTCAAGAGGCTGTTAGTACTAATCAGAACCTAGAGAACTAGGTTCATTGTTGCCCTAGAACGGACTGTGTGTACAGTAGCCGAATGGTGTAGGGGCTGTTGTAAGTTGTTGAGTGGTGTTAGGGCTGCTGTAAGTGGCCGAGTGGTGTAAGGTGTAATGCTGTGACCTAGCTGAACTTTTGTGGTTGTGTAATGCCCTCTTAAAAGTGTTAAACTAGTCTGAACTGGGTGTAACAGGTTTGACTATGTTGTGGTGCTTGTGTTGCACAATCCTTATTGAGTAGTTGTAAGAGGGCTTATATGTGATTAGTGAGCGTTAAATTGATTCTTATGTGGTTCGTGGTGTTGTGAAATCAGCAGTAGTGTGAATAAGAACAAGGCGTGTGTATCCACTGTTGTGTTTAGGGGTTGCTATAAGTGCTGGAACATCAATTTTTGGATAACAACAGTCAGCTTGTTGCTGAGAATTCAGGTTAGAGGCAACTGTGAAAGGTACCATGGCAGCAATAGGAGATGGGTGTAATGATCAGAAACCCAGTGTGGTGGTTTCCCCTGACTACCTAGGTGTATAGATGACCTCAATTAAACTGAATGGGGAGAACTATGTTCCATGGGCTAAATCTGTGGAAGTTTTCCTCAAGGCAAAGAGGAAGGTGAAGCACATAAAAGATGAGAAACCATCAACTGACTCCCCAGGGTTTGATGATTGGGAACAAGAAGATGCTCAAATCATGACTTGGCTATGGAACAGTATGGAACCAAAAATTAGTGCCAACTTCATTTTTCTTGATACGACTAAGGATATATGGAAACATGCTAAGAAGTTGTATTCTGGACAAGATAATACAACAAGAGTATATCAACTTTATCAGGAATACTTTGATTTACAACAAGGAAATAAAACACTAGAAGAGTACTATGCCAGCATGAAGAATATAAGGAATGAACTCAATGTCTATCATCCCCTCACTCCAGATATTAAAGTTCAGAAACAGCAAAGGGAACAACTAGATGTTACAAGATTCTTGGTGGGGTTGAAATCGGAGTAGAACCAGTTAGAGCCCAAATATTAGGGAGCTCCACACTTCCTACACTTGAGGAAGTATTCTCACGGATTCGCAGAATTTCTTTGGGACAGACAGAGAATCCCACACAATCTGATAGATCAACACTTATGACAGCTAGAGGAGGTGGACACAGTACAAGAGGGGGAGGACATGCCTCCCGAGGTGGCCGTGGCAGTTCCTTGATTGGTCGGGGTGGTCGTGACTCAGGGGGAGGCCGTGCTAAAGGGAAGAATAACTTTGCAAGGAAGTGTACTCATTGTGGTAGGGAAGGGCACACAGTGAATTTCTGTTATGACCTACATGGCCCTCCCTTCAAATGGGCTAATCATGTTGTAGCAGGTGAGGTTGACATCAGTGACAATAAACAGGCAGACCGTACTCCTCTCCCATCTACATCTACTTCTGGGAGGAAGATGGTGAGTGTACCGCGTGATGAGTATGAACGGTTCCTTCAAACTACTTCACAGCATACCACTGCCACACTTGCCCACTCAAGTATTGCTTGCATGTCATCTAAAACCTCTCCCTTGATTATTGACTCTGGAGCCTCAGATCATATGACCAGCACTCCAGGTGTGTTCTCTTCTCTTTCTGAAACCTCCACATCACAAACCGTTACACTTGCCAATGGGTCATCGTCTCCCATCTGTGGTGTTGGTAATGTTGACATGGCTTTTGTGCTCTTACCATCTGTTTTATATGTACCTAAGTTTCCATTCAACCTTATGTCTGTTAGTAAAATAACCAAAGCTCTTAACTGTTCTGTTACCTTCTTTCCTTCCACTTGTGTTTTTCAGGATCTCAAGACGAGGAAGAAGATTGGTGGGGGGCATGAAGCTGGTGGATTGTATTATCTTGATGGTGGTGGATCTTCAATTAGTCTCCAGACTTCACTTACTCCTCTACAATGGCATTGCCAACTGAGACATCCATCTCTCAAGGCTCTCAAGATATTGGTTCCGTCATTGAGTCATTTGTCAGTTTTGCAATGTGAGTCATGTCAGTTTGGGAAACATCGTCGTGTGTCCTTCAGTCCAAGAGTTGACAGTCGTATGTTGAGTCCTTTTTCTTTGGTTCATTCAGATGTTTGAAGTCCAATCAAAATAGAGTCTTATAATGGGTACAAGTACTTTGTCTCCTTTATTGATGATTGTTCAAGAATGACATGGATTTACTTAATGAAAGAAAGAAGTGAATTATTTTCCATTTTTCAAAAATTCCATACTGAAATACGCTCAGCTTCTTGAACGAAAGAACCGTCAGCTTCTTGAAACTGCTCAGTCTATTCTTCACCACATGAATGTTCCTAAACGGTTTTGGAGTGATGTTGTACTCACTGCATGTTTTCTCATTAATCGGATGCCCTCCTTCATTCTTCATGGTCGGTCCCCCTTCTCTATCTTGCTTCCCACTTTATCTCCTTATCCATTAACTCCTCGTGTCTTTGGTTGTGTGTGCTTTGTCCACAATCTAAGTCATAGAATAGACAAGCTAGATGCATGCTCAATTAAATGTGTCTTCCTTGGCTACTCTCGGACTCAAAAAGGGTACAAATGTTATAATCTCAATACCCGAAAGTGCTATGTCTGCCCTGATGTCACCTTTTTTGAGTATGTACCCTTCTTCTCAAGTCCTGAAGCTCCTTCGTCTCCACCCTTACTTCCTATTCCTCTTCCTGTTAGTGATCCAGTTCCAAATGCTGTTGTTGGAGTAGACTCATCACCTCATCCAATGCAAATCACCACCGAACGACAATCGATCCGACAAGTGTATACACGTCAAATGACACCGGCCCCTCCTCCAGCTTCTACCTCATCTGTGGATCCTCTCATTGCTCCTATTTCCGAACCTTCAGACCTTGACCTACCCATTGCCTTACGGAAAGGTAAACGTAGTTCTACCCTCCATTTCCAATTTTGTTTCATTATCTCATCTTTTTACCTCACATCGCCAGTTTGTTTCACTTTTGTCCTCTGTTTCCCTACCTAACAATGTTCAAGAAGCTCTTAGTTCACTTGGATGGCGGCGGGCAATGGAGGAGGAACTTTCTGCTCTTCAACATACTCAAATGTGGGAACTTACTACTCACCCACCTGGTAAGCATGTTGTGGGTTGTAAATGGATGTATACTGTGAAATACTTGCCAGATGGTAGTGTGGAGAGTCTGAAGGCCAGACTTGTTGCTAAAGGTTACTCACAATTGTATGGAGTGGACTACATAGAGACATTCTCTCCGGTGGCTAAGATTGGTTTTGTTCGTGTACTAATTTCCCTAGCAGTTATGTATGATTGGCCTCTGTTTCAGCTTGACATAAAAAATGCCTTCCTCCATGGTGATCTGGTGGAGGAGGTATATATGGAGCAACCACCTGGGTTTGTTGCTCAGGGGGAGGATGGTAAGGTGTGCAGACTGAAGAAGGCAATTTATGGGTTGAAGCAATCACCACGTGCTTGGTTCGGGAAGTTCAGCGAAGTGGTGAAGAGTTTTGGAATGAAGCAATGCCAGGTTGATCACTCAGTGTTCAGCTATGACTCAGAAGTTGGGAAGATCTTATTAGTGGTCTATGTGGATGATATTGTCAACTAAAGGTATTTCTGCAAAATCATTTTCAAACAAAAGACCTTGGAACATTAAAGTATTTCTTCGGAATAGAAGTTGCCAGGTCAAAACAAGGTGTAAATCTATGCCAAAGGAAATATGTTCTTGATCTATTGGAAGAAACATGACTGTTAGGTGCAAAACCGACTGAGACCCCTATGGAACCAAATGTTAAGTTGAGCAGTGATACAGGAGAAGTATTTGAAGATCCTGGAAGGTATAGACGACTAGTGGGAAAGTTGAACTATTTGATTATTACGAGGCCTGACATCTCCTTTGTAGTTAGTGTGGTGAGCCAATTCATGCAGAACCCTCGTATACCTCACTGGGATGCAGTTCGTAGAATTGTAAGGTATCTGAAAGGAGCTCCAGGCCGTGGGCTATTGTATAAACCAGGAGGAAAACTTGAAGTAGTTGGGTATACAGATGCAGACTAGGCAAGCTCAGTGAATGACAGAAGATCTACTACAGGCTATTGCACATTTCTTGGAGGAAACCTTGTGACATAGAAGAGTAAAAAGCAGACGGTTGTGGCCAGAAGTAGTGTTGAAGCCGAGTATAGGGCCATGGCACACACTACCTATGAATTAGTGTGGTTGAGGAATCTCCTAAAAGAAATTGGGTTTCACATGGATAAACCTATGAGATTGTACTGTGACAATCAAGCTGCACTCCATATCTCATCCAACCCTGTCTTTCATGAGAGAACGAAGCACATAGAGGTTGATTGCCACTTTGTGAGGGAAAAGGTTCTTGCTGGAGAGATAAATACAGAACATGTGGGCTCAAATGATCAATGGGCAGATTTGTTTACAAAAGCTCTAAGCTCGGGGAAAGTGAACTACCTATGTAACAAATTGGGATTATATGACATATATTCTCCAGCTTGAGGGGGAGTGTTAAAGTGAGCCGAATAAGGGTAGTTTAGTCATCTTATGTGTGTTAAGTAGTTTGCTTATGTGGCAATTTTATTAGAGTACTCTGCCCCACACTTAAGTATGGACAATTTAGTCTTTGTAAAGGTTATTAGAATCTAATAAAGGTTAAGGGGGTCGACTGTATGGGTAGTCTATTAGATTTCGACAGACCCTCATTTTCTTTCTTCTTCTTCTCTTCTTCTTCCTCTTCTTCTTCCTTCTCTTCCTAGTTCGAGTTATTGTAGCAGCATTCGAAACATTTATAAATAGATAATAACATTTTTAGTGCTTTACCATATAATGTCTTGGTGTTTCCATTGACATGTGTAAGTTCAAATATATCATCTGATCTTAACCATATAATAGTGATACTTAGTCACCAAAATATAGACTGATGTTTTGTTAGTAAGTCCTGAATATTCAATGAATTGAACTCCCAAGAGACAATGAAGGTATCTGCCATGTGATTATTAACTTACAAAATTTGTCTTTGTTTTTATTTTATGTTATTATTTGATTTGAAAGTTTTTTCAACAAACCCCACCAATGTGAGCTTGTCTTACACTGCTAGTCCCTAACCTAGGCGGATTGCAATGTGTTGGCATCCGACACTAAAACTTTTGCCAAACTCTCATGATCATGGATCTGACTAAAATGGGATCTATGTAGCCAACCCCATATAGTTGGGATCTAGCTTAGATGATGATGATGATATGAAAGTTTTCTTCCACAAACAAAATAGAACAGTAGTCCACTGGGGTTCCACTTCAGTTTCTGATTGAAAGACAATGACCATCAAGCTGTTAAAATCCTAAAAGACTAGCATTAATGCTCTTTTTATATTTTTGTTTTTTTAGATAAGTCCTTTCAAGTCTTTATCATAAAATCATAGTGTGATTTTTATGAGGCTAACTAGGGGGTGCTAACAAATATATATGGTTTTGTTTTCCAAAACAAAACAACTGCCACACTAATTAGTGTGAATAAACCCTAGTTAATTCTAGGTCAAAGTAGAGAAGAAGAAAGAAGAAAGAAAAGAGAAAGAAGAAGAAGGAGAGGAGAAGAGTGTTCGGCCAGACTAGAAGAGAGAATGTAAAGAAATCACTCCCCTAGCCGACCCACTTGACTTTTATTCATAAAACTTGAGTTACAAGAAAGACAATTTTGTCCCTCATAGAAGATGGGACACATAACTTAAGCTCAGATACAATAGACCTTTCACTTTCAATAAGATACACCAGCATGACCAAAATACCCCTGACTCGAGCATTCTAACACTCCCCCTCAAGCTGGAGAGTATATATCATATAGTCCCAGCTTGTTAGAAATGTAATCTATTCTTCCCCGAGACAATCCTTTTGTGAAGATATTTGCCCACTGATTTCCTGAGCTCACATGAGATGTAGTTATTACCCCACTTATCACTTTCTCTCTCACAAAGTTACAACCCACCTCAATATGTTTAGTTCTTTCATGGAAGACAGGATTGGATGAGATGTGAACAGCAGCTCGGTTATCACAGTATAGTTTCATGGATTTGTCAATTGAAAAACCCATCTCCTATAGTAAGTTCTTCAGCCATACTAGTTCACATGTGGTAAGGGCCATAGCCCTGTACTCTACTTCCGCACTACTTCTTGCCACCACTGTTTACTTCTTGCTCTTCCAAGTTACAAAATTGCCACCC
Source organism: Nelumbo lutea (assembly GCF_056320005.1). NCBI lineage: Eukaryota > Viridiplantae > Streptophyta > Magnoliopsida > Proteales > Nelumbonaceae > Nelumbo > Nelumbo lutea. Next base: position 5,977,370 of record NC_142688.1, read on the forward strand.
AGGAAGGTACAATACCCTGTGGTTGACCTCCTGTCTGATATAGAGCCAGCCCAATCATCATCTATGTACCCTACTATCTCAAGAGTTCTTCCCTTTTGGTATAACAAACCACGACCTGGAGCACCCTTTAGGTACCTAACAATTCTCAGAACAGCTTCCCACTGAGGAACCCGAGGATGTTGCATAAACTGACTCACCACACTCACAACAAATGATATATCTGGTCGGGTAATGGTCAAGTAGTTCAACTTTCCCACCAACCTTCTGTATCTTCCAGGATCATCAAACTCTTCACCTGCATCCACACTTAACTTGCCATTGAGTTCCATAGGAGTCTGCTGGTTTAGCACCTAACGACCATGTTTCTTCAAGTAGATCAAGAACATATTTTCTCTGACATAGGTTGATCCCCTGTTTTGACCTCGCAACCTCTATTCCTAGGAAATACTTTAGCTTCCCCAGATATTTCGTATTGAAGTGGTCCTGTAAGAATTTTTTCAGCCTGTCAATTCCATTGCTGTCACTTCCAGTTATGACAATATCATCCACATACATGACTAGCAAGATTTTTCCATCTTTTGAGTTATAGTTGAACACAGAATGATCAACCTGACACTGTTTCTTCCCAAAGGCCTTCACCACTTCACTAAACCTGCCAAACCATGCGCGTGGAGATTGTTTCAGTCCATAGATTGCCTTTTTGAGCCTGCACACCTTACCAGCCTCCCCCTTAGCAATAAACCCTGGTGGTTGCTCCATATACACCTCCTCAACAAGATCACCATGTAGGAAGGCATTTTTTATGTCAATTTGTACAAGAGGCCAATCATACATAGCAGCTAATGAGATCAACACCCGAACTGAACCAATTTTAGCCACAGGAGAGAATGTCTCCATATAGTCCACACCATATAACTGAGAATAGCCCTTGGCTACTAACCATGCCTTCAATCGTTCCACACTGCCATCAGGAAGATGCTTCACTGTATAGACCCATTTACACCCAACAGTGTGCTTACCAGGAGGAAGGGTGGTGAGTTCCCACGTGTGATTATGTTGTAGAGCAAAGAGTTCTTCTTCCATGGCTTGCTGCCACCCTGGGGAGGTAAGGGCTTCCTGTATGGTCTTGGGAATGGGAACCAATGAGAGTAATGATATAAACTTGCAATGAGAAGCAGAAAGGTGAGCAGTGGAAACATAGTCTGAAATGGGATGAGAAGTACAAGTACGTTTGCCTTTCCGCAAAGCAATAGGGAGATCAAGATCTGAGGAAGGAGCTGTAGCAGGATCTGTCGACAGGTGCTGAAGTGGAGGAGGGGACGAAGCACTTCTGCGGGTATACACTTGAGTAATTGGCGGCCTCTCTGTAGTAACAGGCATATGATGTGCATCTGCAGTAGGAATGGGAGCTACGGGAAGAGGGTCCACAACCGGAACAAGAAGAGGAACCACAGAGGGAGAAGAAGAGACCCCGACATCTGAGAACAAAGGAGCTGATTCAAAGAAGGTGACATCAGGGCACACAAACGATTTATGAAACTTTGGGTTATAATACTTATACCCTTTCTGAGTCCTTGAGTAGCCAAGAAAAATACACTTCGTAGCTCGAGCATCTTGCTTATCTACTCCAGGCCCCAAGTGTTGAACAAAACAAACACAATCGAAGACTCTTGGGGTGAGAGGAAAGGGAGACAAAGTGGGAAACAACAAGGAGAAAGGGGATTGACTTCCAAGGATTGACATGGGCATCCAATTTATCAAAAAGCAGGATGTAAGAAGAACATCAAGAAAACACGAGACCTTATTGCTCTGATACCATGTGAATAAACCCTAGTTGATTCTAGGTCAAAGTAGAGAAGAAGAAAGAAGAAAGAAAAGAGAAAGAAGAAGAAGAAGAAGAAGAAGAAGAATGAGAGGAGAAGAGTGTTCGGCGAGACTAGAAGAGAGAATGTAAAAAAATCACTCCCCTAGCCGACCCACTTGACTTTTATTCATAAAACTTGAGTTCCGAGAAAGACAATTTTGTCCCTCATAGAAGATGGGACACATAACTTAAACTTAGATACAATAGACCTTTCACTTTCAAGAAGATACACCAGAATGACCAAAATACCCCTGACTCAAGCATTCTAACAATTAGGAAATACTGCATGCTTTGCACATGCACATATACTGGTATTTCAGGACCCTTTATATAAAGGACATGTAACACCTATTTGTTGACTTCAGAAGAGAAGCCAAAGCCACTTGCCCTAACCAAAAAGTGAGAAGTAGGAAGTCAAAACACTTCTAGTAAAGAGAGAAGTTTTCATAACCCCCTTCCTGCCCTGCATACTTAATCAGTTAATCCTTTCTAAATTTTGTCGAATAAAATACCTAGAAGCGAAAACCTCAATATATTCATGTACAATTCCCAAACATTCTTTTTTCTTGTTACCAGAGGAAGCGGTCTGTTGAGAGAAATATTGTATTTGGTTATATTTGGATATATTTGTAATATTGATAAATTATGGGGAAAAGGGGCTCTATGTAATTCTAATATATTTCAGTCTATTGCTTATTTAAGCTAGTGGTTGTGTGAGATTAGGATTTGAGGAAGAGTGAGTGAGAGTAGTGAGAGAAGAGAGAGTGTGAGAGTGAAGTCATGTATCTCTTGTTCTCATAGTGGATATTTTTCCTCTCCTCCCATGGATGTGGGCTAACAAGATGAACCACATTAAATCTTAGTGTTCTCACTATTTCTTCTTCTTATATTTTCTTCGTGGTTTTCTATTCTATTTTATGTTAGTTGACATGGTACCAGAGCGATTTTATGTTATTTAACATGGTATCAGAGCAGGTGTTCAAGTTGTTGTGCAGGTGTTCCAGTTGTTGTGAAGGTGTTCTAGTTGTTATGAAGGTGTTTCGGTTGTTGTGAAGGTGTACCAGTTGTTGTAAAGGTGTTCAGTTGTTGTGAAGGTGTTTTGGTTGATGTGAAGATGTTCCATTTTTGTTATTTCATGTTCAATTGAGGTAGTAGTCAACAACTACAAAATCTCTTCGCATAGTAATTGACTACTAGGAACATGATGCTAATAGTAGTCGACTACTATGAAATCTCTTTGTATAGTAGCCGATTACTAGCCTCAGGTTGCAGTTGTTTGTGAGTTGGTGGTGGTTTTTTGAGTTGAAAATGGGCAATTGATACCTTTGTGGTTGTTTGTGAGTTGATGATGGTTTTGTGAGTTGAAAAAGAAGTTTTGATGCCTCAAGTTGTAGTTGTTTGGTGGTTGGTTGGAAAAGGGGCTTTGATGCCTCAAGTTGTAGTTGTTTGTGAGTTGGTGAGTTGGAAAAGAGGTTGTGATGTTCAAGTTTTGGTTGTTTGTTGGTGGTGGTTTTGTGAGTTTAAAAAAAGGTTCTTTGATGCCTCGAGCCGTGGTTGTTTGTTGGTGGTGGTTTTGTGAGTTGGAAAAGAGGTTGTGATGCCTCAAGTTGTGGATGTTTGTAAGTTGGTAATGGTTTGTGGTGTGATAACTTTGTTGGTGAAAGTGTGAAGTTCCCTTGGTGTATCAGTGAACTATTGCTTCAGAGGTTCCTTCAACATCTCAAGGTTCATGGCTACTGCTGCTTCAATAGTAAACCGATTTCCATGAAGGTTGCTTTAATATCCTTACTTGCAAATTCAAGCTGGTTTTCCCACCTTGAGTTTGAGGGGGTGTGTTGAGAGAAATATTGTATTTGGGTATCTTTGTAATACTGATAAGTTTTGGGAACCTATGTGTATTTATGGGAAAAAGGGGCTTCTATGTAATTTTGATATATTTTGGTTTGTTGCTTATTTAAGCTAGTGGTTGTATGAGATTAGGGTTTAAGGAAGAGTGAGTGAGGAGGAGTGAGTGAGTGTAGTGATAGAAGAGAGTGTGAGAGTGAAGCCATGTATCTCTTGTTCTCATAGTGGATATTTTTCCTCTCCACCCGTGAATGTAGGCTACAAAGTCGAACCACATTAAATCTTGGTGTTCTCTCTATATGTTCTTCTTATCTTCTCTCCATGGTTTACTATTCTATAATATGTTAGTTGGCATGGTATTAGAGTAATTTTATGTTGTTTAACACGGTCCATCCTTGAAAATAAAGATATGCATCTTCCCCTATGGCCCAGAAATGGATACAGATACAGGAAGATAGATATGGGAAATAGGGATATGACTCTTTTTTTTTAATCTCAGAGATGGATACAAGTATGAGCATCCCATGTAATATGCTTATACCATGGTTCATAATATCAGTGATATTTGACAAAATTTCCCCAAAATATCCCCATTTTGCTAGGTGGTGATATGAAATCCTTCGGGATTTTTTTTTCAAATATCCCCGACATTTTCACAATATTTCAGATTCCATTGATAGGCTATATATTTGAGGTTTAGAATTTTAGAATATTATTAAAAACTTTTCAATATTTCACTAAAATCATCATTTAAAAAAATATGTTCCTAAAAGAACTAACAGGGGATTGGTGATTGGATAATTGGCTTACTATTTTGGATATGGTTCACTTACTAAGTCACTATAATTCAAAAGAAAAAGAAAAATTCATACAACTACAAAAGAGTATTCTCAATGTAATCAAAACAGACAGTGACGATAAAGACAAAAGTGCAAATGGCAAGTAACTGATATATTTAAGGAAGAGATGATGGCTATAGGCCAAAAAGGAGACAAAGAGAAAGATGCCTATTACAATCCCTTAATCTTCTCCCATTTGACTTCTACAGTTCTTTGCTATGGTTTTTTTAGCCTTAAATGTGCAATTATATTTCTTCTAATGATTTCTTGGAGGTTCATTAACTAGTTTTACATTTCTACAAAACTTTCCTAATCTTTTAGATTTTCCAAATATCTTATCGAAATTAGTGAAATATCTCCAAAATTTCTCCAACTCTACATGGTGAAATGTCCACTGATATTGAAATTGTGAAATATGCTTATATCATTCTTGCACATCTAGATTTTAGATCCAAGTGCCACTTCTCAAATTTTAAGTCTTGCAAGTTTAATTAAATTTCTAACATGTACAGATTTTTTATAGTACGTTTTATTAAAACCTACTGTTTTACATATTTTAAAAGCATTCATGCTATAGAGATCATATAGAAGTCAATGCAGTATCGAGTAAGTATGTGTGCAACACCAGTATGCTAGGCATGTACAAACATCTGGGTATCATATATCTTCCCAGTCAGCGCACAAAGAATAGTACCACCAGTAACATGCAATGCATATGTTGGTCATGAGGGGAAAAAATGCATATCTATCAACTTTATTGGATGGAAGTTTCAGGAAGGTGAGATGTTAATCACCTGAAAACAAGTATTCTGAAGAAAACCACGGCATCCAAACCACCAATGGCCAAGATTTCATCTTCAGATGTCTCCCAGGCTTTCAAAATCCAGCTAAGAGAAGGAACTAACCTCTTTAAGCATATAAATTCATTGTGTTTTATGTTTTCTTGAGCAAGCCTCCGGCCAAAGTAGACACAAACATTTGCTGGTTGTTTTCTCAGGACAGAATACAATGACAAAAGCAGCACACACATGCCTATATTGATACCTGCAGAGGTTAAGAGAGCAGAGACTTTCATCTCTGTCCACTACAAGTAGAACTCTTAGGCATCATCCTGCCTAAAGCCACATATAGATTTGAAGATTTTTTCCATTGGATGAGACAATTTCTAAAGGATAACCACTGCAGGAAAATGGATTAACTTTCCTTAGACACAAAACGCAAGATGCTGAAAATGTAATAAGTATATCAGTGAATGTGAAAGTGCAGATGAACCCATATGACAAAATAAAACTACAACCCCAACTTTTACCTCTTAAACAGTGATTAGGATATACTGAAGCTTGTTCAGGTACTAATACAACTATTCAAACTTAAAGACAAAGCTTATTGCAATAAAGAACCTGAAAGATGAATGCCCATATTCAGAATTTTAATATGCTAAAGTTTAACACTTTGTATATAATATTGTGGGGAAAAACTAAGAAGTAACCGCATATGCAACAGTTTGAATCAGTTATCTATCAACAAGAAGACATAGAAACACAACACTGCAATCACTACATAGAAGATTTCAGTAAATGGGCATTTGGCCAGTAATTTGAAGTTGAAGAACAATACAAGTCGTAAAGTTTTTCTATATGTGATTCAAGGCAAATAACAAAAAAGACAGGATTTGGAAATGCTAATGAACATAGCTCACACTGATATGATATTTCATCATTTAGAGGACCTGGGCGTCTAATTAGCATCAGACATAAGCAATGGGAAACCTCCCTTTTTCACAAGGAAAAGAAGTGAGTTTAATGATATGAATTCCAAGGAGCAAATATTGGTTCAATTCCGTTCTATCAATCACAATAACATAGAGCAGCTTGGGCATTTATTCTTCATTAGTTTTGGCCCACTTTTAGACCGCCTGCATTGTTGACTCAGGGCACCCTCGATAGTTAAACACAGAAAGGAATTTCCCCCAAATAACCTATTCTAACACTTAACCATGAAACTCCAGAACATTATCCATCTCTGATTTTCAGACTGCTCTACTGATAAAGGAGCGTCTTGCATTTTCCAAATACTATACCATAAGCCAAAATCATAAGAAACAGTTTATTCTTCTCCATACACAAAGCACGTTTACTACAGAAGATTTTCAAGTAAGCAAAGAAACTTTAGTTCCAATTTTCCATATCTAGAACTTATAAGTCTTGAAACTAAGGGCAATACTAGAAGACAAAAAAAAAAAAAAGAAAAGAAAAGAAACCGAAAGTGAACGACCAAAAATCTTAGCAAAAGTAGCAACAAATTAGCGACCTATAAGTCAAAGGCACAGTTTTCTCTACGTCACCAATACATCGTAGAACAATGGTAAAGACACTTGCCTCTATTTAAAAGTAGAAACAATATCGGTCGAGTTTTCTGTTGAACGTTCCAGAGAAGTAAGAAGTATGGATTGGACAGTGTAGGAATTTCTTATCAAATTGAAAAAAAAAACAAAAACAAAATGAAAAAATTGGGCGAAATAGAAATCCATCCAGAGATCATACAACAGAGTTATCTATATGTATATAAAATTTACGAATCAAAGAGCAGGAGCTAACAAACAAAAAAAGAAAAAAAATACCTCTAGCCCTATGGGAATCAGAATTGACGATGACGGGAATCATAGAACAAAAACACGGAAACGGATTCTTGAAACGCAATCAAGTATAGGAATAAATCAAAACGAGTCTTCTAAGAAAAGCGACGAGGAACCAAAAGCCAAAAAAAACGAAATGGAGAAATTGCGTTAAGAGTCATCCAACATTTTCACACTCAATCGGATTGTTAAGAAGAGAAAGAAAAGAAAGGTCTCTCTCCCTTTTACAACAAGAAAAGGAAAATGACAGAAACCCGTTCGGGGTTCGCCTTCGCAAGTCCGCACCATTAAGCAATCGCACTCTGGAGAAGCCCTCCGGCAGGCGCCGTGTTAAGTGTTGGTTGGGTGGACGGACCACGCTAGCAGGCGGTATAAGCACGTGGACGGGGAAGACGACGTGACCTGGACTTGTGATGCAATATGTTAAACTGCCACTAACTAACTGTCCTTGTCGCCTTTGTTGGCTGGCTGGCTCCAAACAACTGAATCAAGCAACAACGGAGCGGACAGGACACCACCGCCTTATTCCTTTTTTTGGGATTCGGTTTAACATGACACGAGGATACTTTCTTGCATCGCGATGCATCATACTAAATTGTACCCACTGTTCTAAATTCCATTTTTCGTGAAACCTGCTGATAATGCATTTGATTAAAATTCTGCTCAAAAGTAATCAGAATTTATAACTGAAATACACATAATTATTCATAATTTTCACATATTAATTCTCATGATCACAAAAAAATATTCAGAAGCGACAATGCAGCGTAACGAAGAAAATGAAAGTTGAAAATTGAAAATACGTGCATCTGCTTGCTATAATTGAATTGAGCCTTGAAATGTGAACCGCTGCTTGATGCACAATGTACGGTTTGAAAACCATGAAGTTTCTCTAATTAATGAATTCTGAAACACCAAATCAGCCTTCGTGAACCATTAAATTGCATACGAGTTACAGCGACAGGATTCCCTGCAAGTTCTCCGCAAACTGTAAAACCATGGAAATCCTACTGTGCATTCGGAATATCCTTGCATTTAAAATGTGTAAATGTGCGGTGGATGTTATTGGAGGAAAATTTTTGCTTGCGGGAGATTCGGGATCGAGTTAACGACCGTTTTCTTCCGTACGAAGTAAGAAATTTAAAATATGTGAAAGAAGTCAATGACACGGCAACACGGTGATGCGTTGTATAGGGGACCCTGCATTACCGGAGCAATCACAGTTGTCGGCAGTATTCAGTAGACAACTAAGGGTGATCATTCCTGGCCCGGCCCGGCCCAGCCCAGACCGCAAATTTTCGGGACTGGGCCCAGGATTTTTTATGCCAAGTTCGGCCTGGTTCAGGCCCGCATCAAGCCCTGAAATTTTTGGGCTGAGCTTGGGCCTGACACTTCAAGTTCGGCCTGGTCCCGGTCTACAATATAATATAGTATATATTTTTAAATCTATATTATAATATAAGTATATTTTATTTTGTACTAAATGTTTATTGTTTTATTTAACATATAAATAAATATCAATCAATTGTCATATGTCAATACATGTGTAAATACTTGAGCCAATTCAATATGTAAATTGTCCTCCTAGGCATGGCCTTCACTCTCATTGCCTAAGCAATGTGGGACATGGAAAAACACTCAATGGTAGCACTCATTATTTATTTTTGTTCCAAGTTTCACACATTGTTCAAGTATGGGAATGAAGGCATTTGCCTTCATTTATAAAAAGATAGGTAAATCGAATCAAACTAACTCTAAGAATAATCAAATCCATGCCTTTTGTGTTGCATACTAGTAAGTGTGCACGTGATTTGTATATGGTAATTCTAGATGATAATAACAATAATAATAATAATAATAATAATACATCTAAAATTTTCAATAAAATTTATGTATTTTTTACTTTTTTTTTTGTTTTTTATTATTAATCAATGTAGATTGCAAAATCCAAATCTGATTGCATATACACTACATCTAAATATGTGATAATTGTATCAAGTTGTGAAGTTTTAAATATCATAGGCCTACCTACTTATTCATATTTTTAATTATAGTGTAAATATAGAATTATAGGTGCGCTCAATTTTTTTCTACAAATTTTCTTTGTATTTCTATGTATAAAAATATTTCTAATATTTCACACTTACATTTTTTGTTTAGCATGATAAATATATGATATTATACACGTGCCTGAATTTTTTTTGTAAAATTTATCTTTTTTTTCATTTTTGTATTTTTATCTTTTATTATTTTTATTACTTATTTATAACATTAAATGATAACACATTTGACCCAAAAGTTGAACTATTGATCTTTGCAAAACAGTAAAATAATTTTGTTTTTGGTTAGTTCTAAATCATGTATATCATTCTTATTATCAACAAAAATAATTCTTATTATTACACTTATTTTTTAATTTGATTAATAAGAGTATCATAACATGTGTCTAATTTTTTCCTATATTTTTTGTAATTTTTTGTAATTTTTTATAATTATTTATATTTTAAATATTTTATTACCTAACTATAATTTCATAGGTTGATCAATTTGATTAGAATGGTTGAATTGCTTAGTCACCAGTTGGATAATAATGATTTTGTTTTTGAGTTAGTTTTAAAATATATGGGATTGTATTGTTAAAATATTGACATATATCTAATTAGTAGCATTTATTAGTGAAAATAACTTAAATATAGGATTTAATAAGAGAAAATGAGAGTTAATGCCTTATGTATAAAAGACCTAATGAGAGAGGATTAAATGAGACAGAAACTGAAAAGTAATAATTGAACTTACATTTTCATCCCTTACAATTAGAGATGGACTAAATACACAAATATGGGTATTTTAGAAGCCATTAAAACTATAATAAGATGACCTCTATACCCTTTCTCAAACAAAAAAAATGGAAGATAATTTTAATCCAAAAAAACTTTTACTCTACATCTGCACTTTTATATATAGTATAGATATTATATTTAATTTAATTTAATTTAAAATTAAAATTTTAAATAATTAAATTCATATTATTAAATATCATAAACCTGAAAAGCCCATAAGCCTGGCCTGGGCCCATGTAGGCCCGAGCTTGGGCTTGCAAACTAGGACCGAGGTCCAACCCATGATCACCCTACAACTGAGTAGCGCAAGGGAGAGAAGAAAAATAAAGATGGCATGAACTTTGTAGAGATTGAAGCAATTTCTCTTTGCAGATGGAATCGGTTTGAGGTGAAATGACAAACCACAAATGTAGACTGTGCAGAAGATAATAGAGGTGGCGTGCTAACGTCACAGAAAGAAAGGTAAATTACAAATACCCCTCAACTTTCATTTGCGACATAGGCCTCCCTAAACTTTTACCTTACGATAAATACCTTCCTCCGTAAGAGTTATGCCGGTTAACTTTAAGAAAAAAAAGAGATTCTCATTCAGATGTTTAAAAATTTTAAAATTTTAAACTACTCTTTTTAGTTATTTAAATAATTTATGATTCAATTAATTATATATATAATATTGAAGTATTCTCAATTGCTCTAATAGATTCATAGAGATTTTTTGTTGGACCAAACATTCACATGAAATGGTCGAGGTTTCTTTATTGATGAGGAAAATTTTTTACCTACCAATTTTTCCCATTTCTTTGGTGTTTATTTTATGCCCCACCCCTTCCCTCAATGTAGAAATGGATTAATGATCAAGAATTTAAAAAAGGGAATATGTATAGTGCCAAAAAGACATGATAACAAAAAGGCTTGACCAATCGCCCCTGTTGAATTTTGATAAAAACCCACCTGATCGTTTAGCACTCATATGCTGTCATTGATTGGTTATTAGTTTTTTAGTATCATGTCTTCCCAACATCATAGTTAAACCCTTTAAAATAACTTGTTTCCCTACGTCAATGAAATGATTCTGGTTATTTTAGCTAATTTTGTATGGATAAAATAGAAATATTTTTGGATCAATTAGGGTCTAAGATAAAATGGGTGAAAAAAAGAAAATAAAGAAAGCTTAAGTGGGTATTTTGATAATTTAATGCATTTTATCACTTGATTTAACAATCATAGGTATTTATTGCAAAGTAAAAGTTCAAAGAGGGTCTTTATCACAAGTAAAAATTTATGGGTAATTGTCACTAACTTCATAATATAGGAGCGTCTTTATAATTTACTCAAGAAGAAAATATAGGTGGCAAGATCATGTAAAAAGATTAGTGGCTAGAAGTGCTGACGGTGACAAAGAATAAGACTGAAAAATTCAAACTTAATTTCAAGGCCAAACTTGAGTTCGGATAGATGATCCAATGAGATGGGCCACTCAGCCCATATTGACGCACAAGGTCGATGAGTGGGTATGGATGTGGTTTCAAGTTGGTGGGTCAAATGGGTTTGACTAAAAATTGCCAATCCTAGCATTGTATAGTCATGCTTTAATTTTATTTTTCAGAATATATCCCTACCAAATTTGGATTAACTGAATGTGATGATTGTGAAATCAATAATAATATTTCACGTCAATAATCAATTTATAAGCCTTACTGTGAGAGGTATGGGTCCTCGTGTATTTTATTAATGGTGTGAAAAATTATCATTGATTCCAAAACCCACTAAACAGTCATCACGTTAAGCTAATCCTTTGTCATCCCTAAACCCTTTATGTACGTCACTTTAAATCTATCAAAATGAACTGACATATTAATACATTGATCATAGATATATAATCTTCTAAGACCACCCGCCCCTTAGTAGAAACTCTTAATGACAACACTTCAGCCACCAGTTCAGCATCAGCACACGTCATTACTAGAACATCCTTCCATCCGTGATCCAAATTTTTCTGTAGGGCTCTTGGAACTTTTCTCCATTCGACTTCCAAACTTTTAACTGCCCTATATTCCAGCCAACTACGTAAAGGACTTGATCGTTTGAGTGAAGGCATAAGAGTCCTGTAGTTGCTCTTCCTGTTAAAGGATCAAAAGAATCTTCCACCATCCATTTGAATTTATATTTCTCCTGAACCTGCTGCCTAGTTCCCACAATCTTTTGATTAGTTATCATATCATCCACCAATCGTTTACTCTCTTAATGACCAAACATCGAGCAAGCACTGGATTTAGCGCCTTTCCTCTGTAAATCTAGACTAAAAAAAGTTTGATCTGATTTACTGAATTTCAGAAACAAAACCTGTAAACCTAATATATTAACATATATAATATATATTATATTAATATTAATATTAAAATATATAATAAAATAAAGGGTAAATTATAAGGACCCCATGTATTATGGGGTCAGTGTGACAATTACCCTCCCCCCCTGCCCGAACTTTCATTTGTGACAAGACCCTAAACTTTCATTTTGCAATAAATACCCATGGTCATTAAGTCAGATGACAGAACATATTAAATTATCAGAATATCCACCTTAATTGTCCTTATTTTCTTTTCCTTGCCCTTTCTCTTATATACTCCAATTGGCCCAAAAATACCTCTATTTTTCTCCAAATGAAATAATCTAAAATAATTTTTTAATTATATTTCACTGACATGAATGACTCTCTTCATCTTAAAATATAAAATTTAATACCCACTCCTTTCTTTAATAATTTAAGAAAAACCAAACAAAACCTTAAAATTATATCTTTGAGAAATAAACTTCTACCATTTCATTTGAAAATATTGAATCAGCTAGAACTCTGCAAAGATCTATTAAGAGCAACTTAAAGGACTTCAATATATATTTAGAAAATTAACTAAAAATAAATTATTCAAATAAATAAAAAAGGGGATAGTTTGGAGATTTAAAAATTCTAAACAGTTCAATGAGATTTTGTTTTTCAAAATCAATTCACGGAAATCTAACAGAGGGGGTATTTATCACAAAGTGAAAATGCATGGGATCTTTGCCAAAAATGAAAGTTTAGGGGATAATAGTCACGAATCCATAGTACTTGGGGAAAGGGGGGGGGGGGGGTTCTGTAATTTGAGAGCAAATCTGCCCCCCACAACGTCTCACAGCACATTCAATCTGGGAACATCTCCTGTTGATGATATCAAAAGTGATGATGTCATCATCGGGAGATGTTCACAATACACAGCAGTGATGTATTGTGGGACATTGTGGGGGGCAGATTTACCCAAAAACTTTTATCATACCGATTAATTGGTTATAAGTGCTTTTTTTGGTATCATACCCTCTTGACATCATAGTGGAATACTATACACATGAGATTATATTAATCATTTATTTCTAAATAATACAACTATATTTTATTTCTTCATTTGATTCAAGGTTAGATGGTACGTATAACGATTCAATTAAATCTTATTCAAAATTAGAGATTTAAATTAACTGATCAAATTTAAACTGAATTTGGATATTTGTTTATTCAGTCAAATTAGAATTTAGTTAAACTTTCAAAGATCCGTTGGATATCAAATACATTTCGAAACATCATTTTTCTAATTAGATTTAAATTTAGATATGACTTAATTTGCATTAAAGTTGCCCCATTTATACCCCTAATCTCAGGATGCTTTTGGCTGCAAGAAAGGATGTGATTTGGGTCGTATTAGGTTGAGCAATTTTTTTTTTTTAATTTTGATGCAGAAGTTTGTTGTTATAGAAGTTATTTGTATCACAATTCACAAAGCTTATTTGACCATTATCGGTAGAGACGTGAAGTACTAGAGTCGCAATTTGGGCAGGCCCAACTTGAACCTAATCTAACCAATCCAAACTTTTTCATGGCATTGAATTTAAGTTTTCAAGCTTCGAAGTTAGGTCTTGGTTTAAAGCTCAGGTTTGACCTGAATTTGGGTTTAGGTTGAGACTTTAGATAGACCAAGTCCAATCTGACAGAACCCAAGTCTGTCTTATACGATATTGTATAATATGTAACTATGTATATTATGTATTTGTCTGAACTCCACTCAAGTTATGTTAGATTATTGGTAAACTTAAGCTTGACCTCATGGCCAAGCCCAAGATCTAAGCCTTGGGGTTGGACCTAACTTGACTCTGAACTTAACCCAACTCTCCCACAGTTGCCTCCGTATTATCAAGTAAAAATGGTATTTATCTCAATTGTCGATCATACCACCCTTGTTTGGGACCATGAGGGCATGAAACGACCTTAAGTGTGGTATTTCTTGGAGCAGAAGTCGATCATACTGGATATAAGAAATATATCCTAATAGACCAAAAACCCAACTTTTGACACTTGTCTCTTAAAATACTCTCACCCTATTCTTGAAAATGATTAAAAATAACTCTTATGCTGTTGCTAGATTTTAGAATACTTATTAAGTGTTCATTGAACGTGTTAGGTCCAGCTCCTTAACCTAACATTACTCTAACATATCAAATCCATTGTTAGGTAATAAAATCTCTCTCTCTCTCCTAAACATGTAATATTTCATTTCCTTGGGCCTAAGGCCCAGGTCAAATTCAGCCCAATGCTTTTGGATCAAAACCAACCTACCTATGTATATATAGGTAGCCTCAAGTGTGCTCAAGCCGGCATAAAACTCCAAATCTCACAATACTGATCATCCATCAAACGAGATGCCAATGGCCATACAGTTTTTTGTGCATGCATGACATAAACATGAACCTTGACAAAATGGCAAGGATTTTTAGGACAAAAGGGTATTAGGAAGAGAAACAAGGAGACTCCTTTAAGCTCCGTTCAAGGTCAGGGTCTTTTAGGCTGCCCCTACAGAGATGTTTATATGAATGTGTGTGGTGCAACTTGAGCAGGCTTAATTTAAAGAAATGTTAAAATTGGAACGGGTCCATCCAAGGTGTTCGAATCTCCGACTGCAAGCCACACCTACCCACGGAACACTACAGATGTACACTGGAGCATCTCATATATACAGCTGTAGCGTCCTGTGGGTAGACTGGGGTTAGGAGATCTGGATTGCCATCCAAGGGCCTTGGTCTATGCTGAGTAAATTCTTTAATAAATATGCAGCTGGTACCTGCCTTGCAGATCCGTGTGTGTATTGCAAGTTCTATTACTGTGGGAATTTTTATTTTGGAGTTGGGGGTACTTGAGCAATATAATATATGTAGTTTTTGAAAAGATAAAAATATAATGTTATTACATAATTCAGGCACGAATCTGCTATTCATGAACTGTTCTCACATCTCTATCAAAGGGCATTACAACTACTGTAGGAATATCTCTCTTGTCATTCATGAGTCTAAATACACGGTGATGGTGGCCTGTGGGTAAGGATGTGGGAACAACTTGTGTTAGTAGATAGTAAACTGGACTTCATTAAATTTCAACACACCCCCAGCCACCAACATAACATAAAATTCACTTTTTGAGGGTCCAAGTCGAACCATTGGGCTTGCTCGTTAAGCCTTAAGAGGGTGTGATTAGTTAATTATGTGTTAATTTTGTTTCTTTTAGCCTGTGTTTGGTTTGGAAAAAGAAGGTAGGGAATCCCCACCTTTTCCTACTTTTTATTTCAAGCCAAACACAGTCTTAATAAAAAAACAATTGCCACGATATATGGTCCAGATTAACAGGACTTTATGGCTGTGCTAAGGGCTGTACAGTAACTAAAATCATCTCACCCACGTCTCACTGATGTGGAGCACCGCCGTCATGTGGCATCTTTGGAAAGGCGAAGGCCATTGCTTACTGGTTACTGCTTACTGAGATGGAAAAATCTCGGGTTCTGAACTTTTATTTTTTTGGTATGGGGTTCCGGACTTAGGAGTCCAATATGGGCTACCACCTCATGACAATGTAAGTTTATCCCTCCCCCCAAAAAGAGCTAGGTACTAAGCACAAAGTCATGTAAATTTATCTTCGGTCCCAGAGGCGAGAGGCCAGATGGATCGATTCAGTCAGATTGATTACTCACTACTTCTTCACCAACTATTGTCGTCATTTTTTGTACACGACCGGTGATAGAAAGTAAAGGAACATGATGAATTCGATCGGAATTCGTAACGTTCAACGACGTAGAATAATGTACGAAAATATCTGTTAGATCTCCCTTTCTACTCACTCATCCATTTCTCTCTCTTTGAGACGTCTGGATGGCTGGAGAGTGGAGGCTTTTACCGATGAATATTATTAAACCAACCAAAACGAATCGGTTATTAGATATAGCTTAGGTGACGGGATCCCCCTTTCCAAGACAATTGTAGGATGAGTTTCACCTCATTCACACTTTGTCATTGTATGTAGTTGTTGTTTGCACAACTCTGGCCGAGATATTAGGGATACTCCCTCCGCTTCAAAAGCAACAAACCAAAGCCAATGTAGCAAAAGGGAATGAATGTACCAAATAGAAGTAATTACTAATGGGCATCACCATCATCGTCTTCTACCAATTACGCTTTTGTGCCTTTCCAGATTATAATTCTCTATCTCTGGGCCGGACTGGACCGGGTGCCCCGGCCGTGTTCTTGTGAGTTGTGAATGCCAATTAATTTCTTAATTTTAACAAAACCTCAAGAGTCCAAATCTAAGTCCCAAGTGACGTTCCTGCAGACATAATGAGTATCTCAAGCAACAACGTAACTCTCGTGTATTACTATTACCATTTCATGTGGCGGCCGGTCATCGGTCATATATCTGGGCCATTCTTATCTTATAAACGTGGCGTGTGAGAAGGGAGAAGAAAAAATAAAAGCTAAGCCCGAACCATCCACGACCATGTTACTCGAAGACCAAAAATCCCCCCTCACAGCTACAATACTACAACAGCATGTGAGTGAAAGCATGGCGCGCATGAATAGTTTTAGACTTGGAATTGAAGGGCAGCAACAAAGAACAATCGAAGAAACAGACATAATAATGTCCAGACACTCCAGACTAGCTAATATGTAAAAATGAAGAAAGGGAGAAGTTTCGTTCCTTCTTGTGTAGCCATCCACATGGAATTCCCCCCGATTTGCAGCCCAAAACCAAATGTTTCTATGTTTTCAACATGTATGAAACGGGATGGGGATGGCCCACCCCCCTTGGAAGTTGGAATTTGGTGAAAGTTGAAACCATGCAAGACAAGGTCCAATGTACAACAACTGGCCCATATTGTTCCCCATCAAAAGTACCTGGCCTGCAGCAGGTTGGTCTAACCAGGCTAGCGGGAGACACCCATCGGCCACCATATTACATGCATGCCCTGATGTTTCTACTTTATATTTCTATTTTCTAAAATTGTGGAGGTGTTTTATGTTCCTTCTTGTCTTTTATGTTTATTCCTCTTCGCGCTGATTTGAATTTTGAAGCCAGCCCACATGCCACCCATACCACTTTGTTGAGATCTTGTCCCTTAGCTAGTTAATTATCTCCGCTGCTACAAATTAAGCGGTTGACAGGTTCAAATATTGTTAGCCCCGGCCATAGGGGGTTGGTCAATTCATGACTTGGTGGCTTTTTGTTAATTAAGCAGAATAGTGATCAATTCATATGTATCCATGGCCAATTAAGCTGTTTTCTTGATTTTGCTTTTAGGGGAAAACATTAATTTACTCATTCCACTAAGGATATATACAACACTCTATATATGGTCTTAATATTCTATTGGTGGACACGAACCCAGTTGCCCACTACTAATTAGCATTGTATTAAACTTATTTTTTAATTAAAGTTTACATATAATGGCTTAGACGGATCCTCGGGAATTTATCATGAAAGAAATTAACTCCAATGTCAGCAATATATAATGCAGGAAAAATAGTTTAAGAGATTCGGAGAGACGAGTTAAAACAAATTAGATAATGTATTAAACATTAACTAATTAATTAGTAGCTTGGAGATTATTAAAAATCAAAACATGCCAAAAAGGAGAAAAAGGCAAGTTGAAACATACAAGGCAAAACAACAAGGTGATTACTGTTGTTTCTGATCATACGTTCGTTCTTAATCTGTAAGTGGAAGTGGTTCAGCAGTATTTTTTAGCCAAAACACAAATTCATTCATCAAAATAGTACAATCAATCATGGTTTTTTAAACCGGACCAGACCAAAAAAATCAGAAATTGGTCATTTGATCGGTTCCACTTTTCTCTAAACCTGTTTTTTCTCTGAAAACCGCTGATTTTGATCAGCAAATCACTGAACCGACCGATTAAACATTCAAACCATTTTGATCATTTTTAATTTTTTTTTTGTCAGAATGGACTGGCCATTCAAGTTGAACGGTTGGACTGTTCAAACTGGTAACCGAACCCCTGACCGGTTCAGTTTTAAAAACCATGCAATTAACCCCAAGATCAGAGAGTACAAAAGGCTGAGTATTTTGCAAGTTTATGGGATGCGTGGATGATTCTTCTTGTGTATAAATTCGGATTCAATCCTCACAATACATACGAATAGGAGGTTATTCCCAATACACGGTGTTAGAACGATTCTGATTTCTGAGGACTGAATCAAAATTACTTATGTACATGTGTAACTGAGACAATAAAGCTCGATGGTTTAGTTCAGCTGAGATATACCGAAATTCTATTGGCACATGCCCCCGTTGAGTTTTGAGTCCGGTCACAAAATTAGATCAGGCGACAGCTGGGAACCGTGGGATTGGATTAGGGTTTCAAACTGATTCCATGGCTGAAACCTGGTGTACATCGTGACGGGATCTGCTCCTCACAAATGAGTGCCTCACATGCACATCTATAGTGTATTGGAAACATCTCCCGTAAATAATAACTAATAAGAATGGGAGATGATCCTAATAAATGATAGGATGTGTGTGTGAGCTGCTTGTGAGACGCCAAGTTTGAAGAGCAGACCCAGTCTCGTGTGCATCTGCCCGAACTAATTAATTAATTCGGGCCCAATTACAAGTAAATGGGTAGCGTTGAGATGGGATCTACTTCTTACACTCAGGTGCCTTATATGTACATTCACGGTCGAGAACATCTCCCATGAATAATAACTTAAAAGTATGGGAGATGTTTCCAATGCATAGTACTAGTATGCATTTGTGAGGCGCATGTGAGGCGCCTTCTGTGAAGAGCAGATCCGGTCTCAGTAGCATCGTGCCAACTCACCAACGTGAGGGATGTGATCAAGTGAGGCCGCCATTTGTCACTCTTTCCCACGAACGACTAGACAATATGAGAGAGAGAACATAGTGAATCAGTGATACATGGAGGTATTTTATATTTATAATTTACATGTTTCATCGCAAAAATAAATGAAGTGAAAGTATGCCCGTGTTGATACTTGAAAGTTGAAACCATCAGCCGCATATCAATCATCGTGAACATGGAAACGTATTCACAAGTTACAATGAATTTGTGTTGAGGTCATTTCACTCATGTGGCTTAATATTCAAATACGGGGCCACAACTTGTGAAATATAAAGGATAAATCTCATCAAGTACAATTAAGACGAAGAAGACGAAGAGTATAAATACAAATATCTATAATATAAATATATATAAAATAATATAAAATGTAAGGTTTTGTATTTTGTATATTTGTATTTGTATTCCTAAACTGAGTTTAAATTTAGGAAATTGACTAACTGTTTATAATATTTAGATATTGTTGTAAGGAATTCTTAGGTTTTATGACAGTTAATTGCATGTGATATCACGTGATATATAGATTTTGAAATCCAATTTGGTCCTTACAATATTGTGCCCATACCTTTTGCATAGTCACTTCCAACTTTGCATTAGGAATATCTCCCATAAAAAAATATACAATTATGGAGATATTCTCAATTCATGGCTATTGAAGGTTATGTGAATGGTGTGAATACAGTCTTGTGAGTACTGAATTTGATCTTATAGATTTTTTTAAAATCCAATATTACCTTTTTATGGTCGATTTTGATTTTTATTATTTTTCAAATTATCAAAATAAAACTCAACAGACAAGAACATAGTCTTGTTCACAGTTTAGAAAACTTTTCCAATGGAGGAAGATTGCCATCAGGAGAAGACCAGCATGGTATTATTCAAATATTTTATTTTGAAAATAAAAAATAATGGATAAAATATTTTTTTTTCATTTCCTCTAAAGAATGCTAATAGTAGAAGAGAATTTAGTCAATTGTCAAAAAATTGGAAATACTTTTAAGTGAATTTCTAAACTGTAGCGGCAAGTAAATCAATTTTCTAAATTTTTGGAATGCTTTAAAGATTTCTAAAATATCAAAATACTACCTTAGCGATAGCATGATCCTAATTTCATCTTTGCCACTCAGTCTTAGGTTGATGCAGTACACGGACAATCACGAAGAGTAGTACCTCGCTGAAACAAGGAAATCAGAGAATTTGATGTGTTGTTATGGCTCGGTCTTGACGTCTTGCGGCCATACCGCCATAGCAATAGATGGCCATAATTCTCGATTTTAGCTGTGCGTGTCGTAGCAAAAGTGAATTTTATTTCAACCTTGAACTCAGTGTATTTTATAAGTCTCTCACTCGAGTCAGATCTTGATTCTAGCCCAAACACACAGCCCCACCATCCTTTCCAGGCTTAATCTCCTTCCTAGCTACTCATGGTCTCATACGGCTTGAAAAACGCGCGTCGAGATTCATGACTTTCCCAAAGACAGTGAACCAAAGTCGATTGAAGGTCAAAAATTTAATAAGTCGCGCGGCAAACGTCGGCATTAATCTCACCTCTTGCAGGCGACAATCCCGTCGCTGCTTTTACAAGAGCAATAATGATTATTTTAATCCAAAACTTCGTTTAGACCTAGCGAGAGACAGAACGAGTGGGATTGGCCGATTGAGCTTATATTCGTTCCAAAATGTAGTTTGTAGTTTGAACAATTAGATGTCGCCGTAGAAACATACTAAACTAGCCACTTCTAATCTACATGCATGGACCGAGTTATCGGTCTTTCTATATAGAAAACGGAGCGAACCCAAAAGGAATGAATCAAATGAGTACACATGTTGAGATAGATCTAATTAACGTTCAGGTTCGCGATCGTAAGACGACAACCGGAAAACCCACTTGGTCAATGACCTTCTTCTCGAGTTTCTGTCCAGCTGACGTTGACCTCGAGTATCAGCATGGTTGGTGGTTGTGGTGGTAGCCACGATGGAGTCGACAAAGGCCTTGATTCGTTGCATTGAGAGGTTTAGCGTCTCTTCAGTCATGTTGGCAAAGCATACACGAAACCACCCTGGTTCGGTGCAATGGCAAGAAGCCCCCGGAGAGATGTTTAGACCAACGTCGTAAAGAATTTTCTTCCACAGTTCCATCTCTGCCTCGAAACTATTAGAACTTAAGAGGTGTCTCATGTCTACCCAACAGAACAAACCGGCGTTGCTCTTCAAGCAACTGATACCGGCATTCTTTAGGCTGGAGACTAGCATGTTGTGCCGTTTCTTAAGCCTCCTCTGGTTCTCTATAATGTAGTTTTTTGCGAACTTGGTGTCGGAGAGGATGGCAGAAAGAAGATACTGGGTTTGAGAAGAAATAAGTCCAAAACTAGACATTTTTGTTGCGGTTGAGACCACAGTGACGTCGTTAGAGTAAATTGCACCCACTCGGAATCCAGGAAGACCTAGATCCTTGGACAGGCTATAGATGATATGGACCCGGTCCCAAACTTCAGTATTCTCAAGGTTTCTGTCCATTAGAACCTCTGCAATGCTTACGAACTTTGGCGAGTCAAAGACTGTTCCCGAATAAATTTCGTCACTTACAAAGTGGATTTCTTTGGCAGTGACAAAGTCAATGAGGCGGTTGAGTTCATCGCGGCTGATGGTCGTGGCCAAAGGATTGGAAGGATTGGTGATAAGAACCCCTTTAACCTTCAAATTACGTTTTTGGGCTTCTTGATAAGCTTCGTCTAGAGCAGATTGAGTAATTTGGAAGCCGTTAGAACTGTTGCATTGAATTGGGATGATCTCAACCCCGGTTCGCCATTTGAGATCTCTATCAAACCTGAGAATAATCCAAAAAAAAAAAAAAAAACAATAACCTAACTTATTTCATTTTTATTAGAAGATACATTATATGATCAACTAAAACAATAAGAACATCAAATAAACATGAAAAAAAGTTTACCCTGGATAGTATGGAGCAGGAAGAAGGAAAGCTTCCCCGGGTTCGGCGAGGCAAAAGATAAGCGTCTCATTAGCAGAAGTTGCACCGGCAATGAGGACCAGCTTGTTAGGATCAAAGCTTACTCTGTTTCCTCTTATCTCTGCCATGAATTCCACCAGTGCCTACATAAAGAGAAAAATTAAGATTCAATAACCATGCTACAGGCCTAATTCAAGATTTCAAATTAATGGATGAGAAAAAGAATGCATGATGAGTTAAAAATTTACTTTCTTAAAATCTGGGAGGCCATGATAATCTTGAAATAGCGCGAGTTCTCTGAATATGGATTGTCCATGTCTCTTGAAACTAGCTGCGTCTGGGTTGTTCGCGAGCCACGATTCAAGAAGGTCGAACGACAGCTATATAAGAGACGGAAGTAAGAAAATGTGGTCAGCATTTGAACTGAAGGTTGCAACATTTGGATACACTTGTGGTATTGCGATGGGCTAACAGGCTAGCTAAACGCATAAAATTAAAAATAAAAGCCACATACCTGATTTTCAGCAAGGCCCATCTGAATAATTCCGGTTGGATTCCGAACATCATCGTAAGGATTCTTCTCGTATTCTTGCCATCCTAAGAAGTAAGAAGAATCTTGTCCGTGTGAGTTGCACGTGGCTTTTCTAGATAGTAACTTCATCTTCTTAATTTCGGTTCTTAGAGGAGTTGGGGAACGGAAGAGAACAAAAACAAACTGAGAGAGTTACAGAAAGAACCACAAGGTGAAGGAGAGAGCACGCGAGTCGATCGAGAGAGAGAGGGGGCCGGGGGGGGGGGGGGGGGGGGGGGGGGGGGCGAGGGAAGGACAGAACCTAGGGGGATTGGATTGAAATCTTCAAGAGGAGATTTGCTCCTTGCTCGGACTGTAAAGCATGCAAATGTGACATATATATAGGAGTCTGGGAGTCGCTCTTCGTCTCCCAAAATACTCCTCAAGAAGTAATTTCAAGGCAGTATGTATGATCCCCCGCGGTTTTGAGTTTGACCAAAGAGAGTCTCAGCTGTTTGTTGGATATTTATTTATATCACTAATTATTAGGTTATTGACTAAGAGAGAGAGAGGGGGGGATAAGAAGAATATTAATATGAATACAAAAAAATGAGTATATATATATATACTCAATTACATATAGAATTTTAATTTTGTTGATCAGAATTCTGTTGCCGACAGGAAATCTTGGAGAAAATGGCTTCGGACCTATGAAAGGCTGAAAGCATATGCAGAAGTAGCAACACCTGGAAGCTGGGACGTATATAGTGGATTGCATCCTGGTTCCTAGCTAGTTCTTTCCATGATTCCATCTGCAACCAAACCACTTAATTGTTTCCGTCTCTACCATTGTTTGTTGTTTTACTGTTTAGGTTGGAGAGGTAATGAGTTTCCTCCAACATTCCTAAACAGAGAAGAAAGATTTTTTTCCCCTGTGGGACTCTCAGGAGCTCTAAATTTTCACCTAATTATTGTGTTTCTTAATCCCCTCCAACCGACCGTTGGATTTTAAATGAAAAAGACCAGACCACCTCATGATATCGGACCTCTCTGTAACAAATAAAACCAAGAAAAAGTCAGCGCAATCTGTTAAAGACAAACGCGCCGGGGCCTATATACTCAGTTTGTGTTCTAAATTTACAGCAAACATAAATTATTAATTGAAACAAAAACCATCCACTAATCCAAGGATAAGCAATATATTCTCTTAATTTAATTAGATATCTAGCAGTGTTGTTAAGCTGAAAATTAATATGATTCGAAATTTTGACGTAGAAGAGAAATTGAACAGGGGAAAAGTCTTATTCTGCTAATTATGCTCTTACCGTTCCACCGGCTCCCGCCGCTTGTTTTAAGGCTCATTGGTTTCCCTATACGTTATTGGCCCACTCGCCTCCCCGCCCCCCCCCCCCCCCCCCAAACCACTTTTGCTACGTCACAGAGCTGAAACAACGAAATCAAAACCTAAGTGAACTCCACTGGCCAACCCAAATTCTCCCCACATAGTATCTTGTGTTTGCTACTATATATGAGGCTAATTGGGTCGTCTCTGTTGCGTTCAAATTCTTATTTCTTATACAATTCTTTTTTGGGTAGACTTGTGGAAATACTGGTTAGTTTCAAGGTTATTTTGTTTTGGTTAAAAATGGATATATTCATTAATGCAGGCGAGGGAGGACTTTATGTAATAGGTTGAAGTAGGTCAGATGAAGATTGTGATTCTCTTAATTTTAGCTATGTTTGGTTTGATATACGAAAATGTATGAGGAAAGAAATTTGTTCAAAAACTTTTTCTCAACTTCCTGTTTTCTATCAAACCAAACATAGCTTCCGGGGCAGTGGGACTGTGGGAGGGAAAGGGAGTCGGATTGGGAAGTGGGAAGTTGGATCAAGTCATTTTATCGTTAACGTCTCGCGAGAAAAATTAAAAAAATTTAAAAACAACAAATGAGAATGGATCAATGGATGTTTCTTCCAGGCATTTCGCGGAACGGTGATATCAGGCTTATCAGCACCCAATCACACACGATCACATCAATTGCGACATCACTTAATTAATACGGGGGACCACCATAAAACCCTAGGTTCCCCCTATATTAGCGTCTCTGACTGCGTTCTTTGTAAGGACCAACGATCAAGGCACCAATCTCTCTTTTTCTCTTTTTCTGACCTTCCAATTTTCAATCAAGTTGGCATGTTAAAAAAAAAAGAAAAAGAAAAAAGGGAATTTGCTGGGGGGTGCAATGTTAGTTTTTGAAATGTCAAAAGATCTCAGCAAGGAGGGGGCTAAGACCCATTACTGTTTATATGGAGACCCATGTTGGTTTTGTCATTATAAACCTATCATCTTCATTCATTCACTCCTATCATTTGAATGTTCAACATACGAATGGCAACAGGGCGGGGCACTCCCTCCCTATCCCCGCCGCGAAGTCAAGCTACCTTGTTCTGTACCCACCCTGTCCCCAGTGGTAGGGCGGGTTCGGGGTAGGGCATCCATTCTTTATCGGGGATAGACAATTTCTGAAATTTTCAGTTCTAAAACAATTACTTAAAAATTATTTATTTTATGGACAATTTATATATAGGATATAGGAATTTGGAGGTATTTTAGAATTGAATTATAATATTTTAAGAGTAATTCAAAAACAAAATTATAAGATTCTGGGATTTTAAAAATTTAGAAAAAACTTAAAATATTTTAAATATCAATATTAAACCTAGATATATTTTACTAATTTACTTTCAAGTTTGGAACGGATTCGAAAAATTATATACAAAACCTACCTCCCACCCCGTACCCAGTTCAAGGAAAATTTATTTTTCCCATCCCCACCCCATACTTATTTAGGGTCGGGGAAAACCCACCCTGTTCAAGATGGGCGAACCCCATTTTACGAGAGGAAATTGCCATCCCTAATTGAACATCCCAATATTTGCATGCCAGCAAACTTATTGGTGGACTCCACCAGTACACACTATGCCTACAGCCTATCCACTCGGTTATTTGCAATTATATATTTATATGTATGATCAGTATTACCATACATACGATGATAAAAGGACACCCCACATGTCACTGATATGAGAGGATGAGAGGTGTTTTTATCTCTGCTGAATATGCTGACGCCAAGGAGTAGACAATTCTAGCCGTACGATCAGAGTACTCTGGAGTATTATACTGAATCTGAATGTTCGATCCACAGGCTCCATCTTCGAAAGACTTAAATCATGCAATAATTTTTTTTAATTTTATCTAGTAATTGGAACATGATACACCCGATGCAGAATTGTGAATGCTAGCCCTCACTACTACTAACCCTTTCCCCTATCAATTCACGGTCAGATGCATTCTCCCTGTATTATAGATGTTGGGGAAGATGGGGTCACTGTAACTTAGGAGGAGAAGCTCTGAGGCACGTTTGAAGACACTGTCTTTAGAACGTTATTTGCCCCCACTCAGTTTTATTGAGTTTGCTGTTAGGTTATAGGCAAATTCATTCCCAGGATACAACAGAGCCTTGGGCAAGAATCTGCAACCAACAAAGTTGAAGAGTCTCCAAATAAACATTCTGTGAGACTGTAGCAGACCGGACTGAGAGAGAGAGATAGTGAATTTCAAAATTGTGTGTTTTGAAGTCTGATTCATGCTCCTTAAATAATTTGTGAAGAGGTATGAGGAAAAGGTAGGTGTTGGTTTAGAGAAGGCACCTTGAACAGTCACAAATTCAAACATTGTGACTGTTTAAAAAGTTGTTAACATTTGGTGACTGTTAACTTTGAATTGTGCCTCTTGATCACACCCGATCGAATCGTGACCGTTGATCTCATCAACGGTCATCAACGCACCAAAACTAGAGCTGCCCATCACGAGCCACGCGAGTGCGCGCAAAGTGCGCCTCTAAAGCGCCTCATTGCGCCACACACACGCGCGCACGTTACGCGGTATCGAATCCCCATACTCTCCTCTACTAATTCTAGGGAGTGTAAATCAGCTCCTATTGAAAAACTGAAAACAAACATTGTAATTATCCAATGTGGGACAATTTCAAAACTGGGTTTTTTTTTTTTTTTGTAAGAGAAATTTTGATTTTTCAACCAAGTGTGCAAGTGCAATTTCTCATGTAATTGACCAATCAAACCCATTGGATTTAATCTCTTATGAGATTAAAATCCAACAATCCCCCACATTGATTGATCAATTACATAATTCTCTCTCAATCCAAACTACTATGACACAATTATGCATACAAAAGGTGTTTATCAACTTAAACCTCTTGTTAGTATAGTTATCTCAGAGCCTTGTCAAAGTTATTGGTGGTAAGACCTTAAACCAACTACTCTCAAGACAAACCGGAGACACCTATACACATAAAAATGTTCAGTCTCTGCAAGAGTTTCAAATTTTGCTCAGCACTGTTATGGCCATGTGCTTCTTTCCTGGTTTCATGAACAATCCCGAGAGCAAACCCAAACCCTCATGAGAAGCGGCACCACTTATATGTTCACATAGGTGAAGTTCCACTATGTGCTCCGTTATTTGACACATTTCAGAACTTCATTAAGAGTTTATCTCAACCTCTCATCATAACGGACATCACTGTTTATGTTGTGATGGGAAATTTCTCAATGTCAGTACTAACAGTCACATTGCTGTAACGTGTTGTTACCCATTAAACCCAATATTGATGGCTTTTCAGTTCAGGTTGGGTTACCATTACAGGTGACTAAGTAAAGGATTTTAATCTCATCTCTTTGGTTGTCATTCTTACCAATTCTCTGGCTAAACCCTTGGTAAAAGGATTAGCCAAGTTTTTACTTGACCTCACATAGGTTATAGTGATAACTCTAGCTTGAATTAGTTGCCTAACAAATTCGTGTCTCAGACTTATATGTCTGGACTTAACATTGTAGGTACTACTGTATGCCCTTGACAGAGTTGCCTCACTATCACAGTAAATGGAAACTTGAGGCATAAGACTAGGCCAAAGTTTTAAATCCAATAATAAATTCCTAATCCATTTGGCCTCTTTTCCAACAGCCGCTAAGGCTATGAATTCAGATTCCATGGTCGAGTGAGATATACAAGTTTGTCTCTTGGATGCCCAAGAGATCGCACCCCCACCAAGGATAAAAATCCATCTAGATGTGGACTTGTTATCTCCATTACCGGTAATCCAACTTGCATCAGTATACCATTTTAGTACAGTTGGATAATCACAATAAAACAAGCCAAGTTCTAAGGTTCTCTTGAGATACCCAAGAACTCTCCCAATTGCCTTACAGTGCTCTGTACCGGGATTACTTGTAAACCGACTGAGTTTACTTACTGCAAATGCAATATCAGGTCTGGTACAAAGCATAGCATACATCAAGCTCCCTACTGCACTAGCATACTCAAGTTGTGCAATTGCTCTACCAGTATCTTCTACTAGCTTTATACTAGAATCATATGGCGTGCTATATTCTTTAAACTCTAAATGCTTAAATTTCTCAAGTACTTTCTCAATATAATGTGATTGGCTTAATGCATAGCCCCTACTATGCTTTTTAACTTTTATTCTCAAGATGGTATCTACTTCTCCTAAATCTTTCATCTTGAAAACAGAGGATAATTAGTTCTTAGTTTCATTTATGCCAACCATATTTGTACCCACAATAAGCATATCATCCACATAAAAACACACAATTACTCCATAGTTTTTAGTGAATTTTGAGTAGATGCATCTATCAGCACTATTATGTTTAAAACCAAAAGCTAGAATGCAAGAATCAAATTTCTCATGCCACTGTTTAGGTGTTTGTTTTAATCCATATAGTGATTTAACCAGTTTACAGACTTTCTTCTCGTTTCCAGGAAGAACAAATCCTTCTGGCTGTTCAATGTAAACCTCTTCATTTAAATCACCATTTAAGAAAGCAGTTTTAACATTCATTTGGTGAACAGATAAGTGATAAATTGATGTTAATGCTATAAGTGTTCTAATAGAAGTTTTTCTAGCCACTGGTGCATAGGTGTCAAAGTAATCAATCCCTTCCTTTTGACTAAATCCTTTGGCTACCAATCTAGCCTTAAAAATTTGCACAATTCCATCAATGTTGTATTTTCTTCTAAACACCCATTTACATTTTATTGGTTTTGATCCTAGAAACAGATCTACTAATACCCATGTGTTATTTGACATTATTGAATCAATTTCATCATTTATAGCTTCCTTCCAAAATGCAGCATCTCTAGAGGTCATGGTCTCACTATAGGTTTTTGGATCATTTTCAATGTTTAGGACAATGGGTACTTTATTTAAAATCTTCTCTCTATCAGTCTCAACCAAAAATACAATTGATTGGGTAGAGATAAAATCTGAACCTAAGTGTTTCTCTGTTCTTTGTCTTTGACTTCTTCTAAGTCCTATTGTAGGTGTTATAGTTGTGTCATTTCTTCTTTCAGTCTCATTATTATCAACAGGTATTGAGATCTGAATTTCTCTATCATTTTCTGTGGATTCATTTTCTGCAGGTTCTGAACACAGTTTATTTTCAAAGAATTCAACATCTCTAGTTTCAATTATTATGTTGGACTCTAAGTCTATAAGCCTATAAGCTTTGCTATATTCTGCATATCCAACAAATATATTTTTCTTATGAGATTAAAAATTCAACATCTCTATTTTCTGAAAGTGCAATTTTTTATGTAATTGACCAATCAAACCCATTGAATTTAATCTCTTATGAGATTAAAATCCAACAATAGAGTTATAAAATTCTGATATGGGTGATTGGTCATTCTCCCTTTACCCAAACATTCAAGGTTAACCAGCCCAAATAGAGCCCAGTGGTCTGGAACCAAATCCTTATACACACGGAATGTATGCACAATGATTGTAGGACCCTACCACATCATCTATGGTGGGCCAAATTGCATCTTTTACTTGGCTTACAGGATTCCTGAACCGGAAACCTGGGCCATTGGTAATTAAATTGATGTAACTTCAAATTGACTTTGGGGAACATAATATCAAACTAGTGATGAATCCCAAAATTATATTTTATTAGTACATCTGTAGATGATATCGATTGTCCCCATATCCCAATTTAGAAACAAAAATCGGTCGCAGTACGTAGTAATAGTAAAACCCCCTCAAGCCTCCCAACATCTGAATTCTGTACGACATATACGTGTTTCGTCGTCTTTGATGGATGGGATCATCAAATTGTTTCATGAACAGGTTGATCCATCAGTCCGATCATATGAATATGATGGAACACAACTTGGATTCATGGGTGCATGCATGCATCGACATTGAGGAGGACATGACAACTGATACATTAGTTTTTTTATTATTGCTAGAATTTTTTTCCCCTCAACGTAGCAAGGTAGCTAGCTAGAATATTGATGCTTAATTATCTCCGGCCCTCGGCCTTTTAGAGAGGTGAACATGAATTAAAACACCATTAACTGCTTTAGATGACTAATTTATATGCCCTTTCTTGGATTTTTATTAGAATGGCGATTGACGAGTGATTTTTATCTTTTATACTAAAATTTTTGCATGGTAAGACTTTAAATATATACATGGTCGTTTGGACGTGATGAAGCTAATTAAGTTAGGTATTAGCATTATATAAATTAGTGTATGAATACATGTATACAATAAGTATTAATTATATATGGTATATGCTATTTGAATTTAACTTTAATGACCTACATAAAACTTAAGACAAATATGTATTGATAATAAAATATATAATTAGATGACGAGAGATGGACTCCTAGTGTCCCGACGTACGTAGTTCACTTTGGAATCGGATCATTAGTTGTAGACTTTCGGGACCATGATGGTAGATCCAGTCCGTGGTGACAAATTGTGGTGCATATTAGTTCATGCATCTAGCACTTGAGAAGAGACCTGACATAAGAGACTGATAACTTCCCTTCTTCAATAGCGTAGGCCCCCCTACAAAGAGTCGTCGTCGTCCTGTTCTCTCTTTCTTAGTGCCTTCAAGAGTCTGTTTTCTTCCTCTAACTCCTGTCAGAGAAAGTTCATTAGCCCTCTCAAAGACAAAATTAATCTCAGAAGGAACTACAAATCCCAAGATGACTTAGATGTCAACGAAAACTACAGATACCAACTGTGGAAGTGGTATTAAAACACACGCCGACGTACAAACCGGAGCCGAGACTTTTGTTTCTTTTTATGTTTAATCGCCGATGAAGTTTTTCATCAATATTGACTTCAATCAAGTTTAAGCTGGGCAACAAAGTCGTCGTGTAAGGAGTTGATGTACTACGACTTGACGAGAGAAAGGGTTTTGAATTATATTCTTGGAGTTTTAGGTCAGGTTATTAACAACTTGGTTGTTCACCCTCACAAAATTAAAGCTTCTTCGATCAGCCAGCGTTTGGAGGTGATCGGAAAGGTCAAAACTCGACAAGTGTCTATCTAGTTTCATATATATAGTTTGAACACTAAATAAATTACAAGGTTGGACGACAGGGCCAACAACTTTGATGTTTTGTTTTCATATTTGGTTGGAAGGTTTATGCATTTTCGAGGAGGAGCACTTGGTGTCTGTGGTTGCAAAATTATAAGGCGATATGAGTCGGATGTTATTCGGAATTTAATTTGGATTTGGGTTATCAAATATTGTATGTTATGTTGTTTATATATATATTATTGAATATTGGCGTATTAGTATATATATATATATAGTGTGTGTGTGTGTTATAAATTGTGACCCCCACAAGTCTCTCTCCCACCCATATCTAGTTCCTACTGGCTACTGCCTGCCCACTGTAGTTGTACCAGCAAAGAGAATCAAGGCTGTCTATTCTCAATCTCATCATCGTGCAGTCATGCGGGACCATTAGGATATACCTCCCATTCCTATTTCTTAATGATAAGACAAAAGAAACCACGTACGCACTGTTGGGTTGGGTTTCTTATTAAGTCAAAACGTGGACCAAAGATTAGGGTGTGTCTGGACCCTTTAATTTTATTGAAAATGGAATTAATGTGCCACAAATCACTCATCTGTACAGACTTCAGTGAAGAAATTAATGTAACGTCAAAAGGGTGATTGATTTAATTGATCAAGTGTCTACTGATGAAATTGATGAACTTACCAATTGATTTCACATGGCGAATGTACGCATCATATATAAAAGGGTAAATTATAGGTAGCCACCCTGTATAACTGTATTTAATTAGGGGGTGGTACTTAGCCCATCTGAATTTTGTTTTGCAATAATCCCCCGCTGAACTTTTGGATTCCAGCACTTTTTCTCCCTGATTCACTAATGCTATCATGTTATGTTTGGTTTGAAGGATAAAATAGGGAAAGGAAGGGAAGTGTAGGAAAACCTTTACAAATCCTGTATAGATTTCCCTACATTTTATTTCAAATCAACCTAATAAGTTAATGGTGAAAGTAAAATTACTAAATTGTTCATTCAGGACTAAATGCAATAAATATCAAAATGATGAAAATAATCATTCTAAGCCCTACATTGTTATGAAGGCTTTGGAGATATTCTCAAGATGAATTTTGTCAAAAGAAAGTTAGAGAAATGAGTGCCGGAATGAAGAAGTCCATGGTTTTTTTTTTCTTTTTTTTTTTTTTCTCAAAACAATGTTCAGGGGAACTAAGTACTAACCATCATTACCCCAAATACAATGTAGCTGTCTGTAATTTTCCTTCATTTGGAATGTTATTATATTCGTTTGTGATCAGGAAAAAAAAACATTCCTTGAATTAATGTCAAAACACTCCAATGAAGGATACATAAGCATATGCATCAAGGATTTGTCTCAAGTTGACATTCTATCTGATTATTTGTTGCTTCATAGGATGCTTGCGTCCTTAATTTGAGGAGTGAAAATAAACTTCCAATGGATTCATAATTTTGACATTCAGTCTTTAATTTAAAAAAAAAAAAGGAATACAAATACGTATAATACAAATACAAGTATTAAAAATATCATATATAAAATTTTGTGTTAAAATATTTGCATATGTATTTGTATTGCAATCAAAATGCAGCCTTATGATTGATGGGAAGACTTAAAAAATGAAGAATAGAGATACAGAGATACGAGATTTCATTGGTGCTTGTAAATGGGCTACAAGCTTAAATATGTTTCCCAATAATATTGTATTAATTTATATATTTATATGAAGAAAAATTGTACCTTAATTAATATAATGCATGCAAGGGTGATTTTATAATTACATAACTTGGGAGAATGGGATTGACAATTGGACAAGTTCACTTTGTTTGACGTTCTATAGTGTATTCCAAATATCTCCTGATGATAATATCTTGAATGATAATATTATTATTGAGAAATATTTTCAATACACTGTGGGACATTATGGGGGGCTGATTCGATCTCATTTTAGAGTAGAATCAGTGGGGTGAGTAGTAAAATAATTGAGGGCCCCACTGATATCAATTGGCCAATCTGACAGTCCTGACACTCCACTGGCGTCCTTAGTTGTGCTGTTGATGCTACTGCTACGTACTTCATCCGTTCATCGTTGATAGTTGATAAATAGATCAATGTATTTAATGAAAAACTAAACAATAAATGGCATTCCCACATGTCCAGATCACATCCATCCCCCTACCCTCTTACTCTCTCTCTCTGATTGAAGAATATTATTATTATTATTATTGTTATTATTATTATTATTAGATTCCAACCGTTTCAATCAACACTGGAGCATATTTCTTCTGCCATGACGCAAGAAAGAGCTATAATTGATAAATTGCGTTGGAGGAAGGGAAATAAATTTTGCTTCAAAAGTTCAGAGGGAAAGTTTCTGTGGCTCCAAAAATTCCCGACTTGTCTTGTGATCTAAATATTAAAGCATTGATCTTCACCAGAAAATATTTAGAGAATGCTTGCATCTTATTAGTACTGAGAAATTATATCTATCCTTGAAACTATTGAAAAGTGAAAGAAAAATAATAAATTAAATAATGGGAGTTCATTTGAATTAAACCATGTGAAACAGGTAGTTGATTTTTACACAGACGTCTCTCTTAATTAGTCGTTTCTTTGTACCAATAAATTAAATGAGATCCCACGTCAAAGGTTGGTTCATGTCAGAAGAGTAAAAGGGAAAATTAATCATGAATAAGAAATAGAATCCCCCGTGAACATTATTTGAGCAAATTAAAATTCATGTGGGAGCATCTCATTGGTTGGTGTTAGAAAAGATTCATACAGATGAGTTTATTTGATGCAAGCGTCCTTCCAAACATTGTTTTAATTAATGGACATATAAATGCTTAAAAAATCTGCTGCTTATATATTAGTGGGATCTGATCGAATTAGCCAGATTTGGTCACTGTGTTAGCCATAAAACATATATGTCCCACAACCACTCGATCTCTCACTACAAGCCATCAAGTTAAGCTAATTAAGACTATGATCTATTGCCGTATCCTTCATATTATATATAGAAATTCATCTTTAAACATGTAAATACAGATTATAACAATATATATTAGTAAGTGTGTATGTGTTTTGTATGTGGTAATTTTAGATGATGATAATAATATTAATAATGTATCTCAATTTTTCTATAAAATTTATATATTTATTATTTTTTATATTTTTTGTTTTCTTTTAGTAATCTAATGCGGATTGAAAATCTAAATCTGATTACATAAACACATCATCCAAATGTTTGATAATCGGATCAATTTGTGAAGTTTCCAATATCATTGATAGGGATACTTGTTTGGTTAGATTCTTCTTTTTGTAATATTTAATCTTTTTTGTGTATCTTTTTTTTCATTTATCAAAAAATGTAATATTTAAATAGAGGGGAATTGAATGGGGTGAAAAGTAGTAATTCAATTTATAATTTAAAACTTATAATTAAATAGGGACTAAATTCAAAAATTAGTGTTTTAGTCAAAAGAAAGTTCTACAATCTTATTCATATTTTTAATAATAGTGTAAATATAAAATTATAGTTTGTTCAATTTTTTTATAACTTTTTTGTATTTTTGTGTGTAAAAATAATTCTAATATGTCACACTTACTTTTTGTTTAATATGATAAATATATGATATTATACATGTGTCTAAATGTTTTTTTTTTTTTTGCAAAATTTATGTATTTTTATATTTTATTAATTTTTTTATTTATGACATTAAGGGTTAACATGTTTAACACAAAATTTGAACTATTAATCTTTGTCAAACAGTAAAATCATTTTATTTTTGGTCAGTTCTAAACTATGTATTTCATTTTCATAACCAATAAAAATTATTTTTGTTTATTACTTTTTTTTTAATTTGATTAAATAAAAATATCATTAATGTGTCTAATTTTTTTGCAAGTTTCTATATTTATTTCTATTTTAAAAATTTTATACTACTTATAAAAGTGCAAATAAGGTAATGGGCTTCTGAACTACCCCTCCTATTGAATTTGGTTCATCTCAATTGAGAGGGCAAAAAATTATAATTAAAGTAATACTATTAAACACATTTAAGTACCTCTCATTAAGTTTTACGTTTAAGTGATTAGATAAATCACATTCTCTCATTGAATCCAACATTTATAATTTTATTTATCATAATTAAATTCCACTAATAAATTCATAAACAATAATTATTAAGGTTAATTACTTACATGCACTCTCTGTATTTAGAAAACTACTTAAATGTACCCAAAACTTTCAAAGCCACTTACATATACCTTATAATATGGCCCCACAACACAAATAAGTCATCGTGCAATGTGAAACTTTTTTCACACTAAAATTATGCTTTATTTCCTTGTTTGAAAAAGGGTATGAAAGTTATTTTATTATAACTTTAATGACTACTATAATGGCCATATTTTTTCACTAATAAGTGTTACTAATTAGATCTATGTCAATATTTTAATAATATAAACCCATAATGTTAAAAATAACTAAAAAAATCATTCTTTATCCAAGTGGTGGCTAAGCAATTCAACAATCCGAATCAAATTGATCAACCCATGAAGTCATTGTTAGGTAATAAAATTTTTAAAATAGAAATAAATGTAGAAATTTACAAAAATTAGATACATTTGTAATATTTTATTAATCAAATTAAAAAAATTAAGTGTAATAAACAAGAATTATTTTTATTGAAAATGAAAATTAAATACATAATTTATAACTAACCAAAAATGAAATATAAAAACTAATAGTAAATAGTTCAACTTTTGGGTTGAATGTGTTACCTTTAAGGCCATCAATAAATAATAAAAAATAAAAAATAATACATAAATTTTGCAAAAAAAAAAACACTTAGGCGCATGTATAATATCATGTATTTATCATATTAAACAAAAAGTAAGTGTAATATATCAGAATTATTTTTACACACTAAAATACAATATATATATATATATATATATATATATATATATATATAGAGAGAGAGAGAGAGAGAGAGAGAAAATTGAACACATCTATAATTCTATATTTACACTATTATTAAAAATATGAATAAGAATGTGAAACTTTCTTTTAACAAAAATCAAGGTTTTAAAAACTGACCTAGAAATGGAACCACTATGGCTTTCGATTTCTGGGTCAGCGGTTCAACCATTCAGTTTGAGCATGTCAAAGTCCACCATATATATACGTTATTATGAAAAGGGAGTGTGAGACTTTAAGAAAGATACGGCTAGTTAAAGCTGAAAATTGAGAAAAAAGAAAGAAAAGAATAAAATGATGATGATGATGATAATGATGAGAAGGAAGCATCGTCGGAGGTGGTTGTCACTATATTCACAAATCGTTGTTGCAAAACCAATTGCCCTGAGAAGAAGAAGAAGAAGAAGAAGAAGAAGAAGAATGAACCGCTAATGGCAGCTCTATGTTCATCATCACCACCGCTACAATACCGTCTGCCCTCTTCTTACATCTCTCTCATCTCTCTAAATCACTCTCAAATCCCAAATCATTTACTTCATCAATGTATCTTAGATTTTAATATAAATCGATGTTTAATCTCTCATTTCTTGCATCAATTTTTTGATTTTTTCATTGGAGTTGCAATTTTTTTGTTGTTATACTTAACAAGAATCAAATAAATGGAAAAACTAAAAACCCTAACTAATTTTGACCATTGGGAATAATCAAACAAGATTATGAGATATGAAAGTTTTTTTTCTTTTTTTTAATTTCTATTTTAAAATAAATAATAAATTTGGAATTAGTTTGAAAACAACTCAAGAACCATTAATTGGGCCTAACATTTTAATGGTTAAGTCGATCAGGTCAACAGTTCTCTAACCATTTCAACGATTTTTTGTAAAATAGTGATCCAGGGCCAATATGAAACTAGTGACCTAACTGATTCCTAGGCTAAATGGTTCGACCATTCATTCTAGTTTGATTTTAATGCAATGATTAAAATACTCATTTTTTAATTTAGTCCCTATTTAATTGTAAGTTTTACATTGAAAATTGAACTATTTTTCACCCCATTCAATTCCATCTATTTAAATCTTAATTTTTTTGATAAATGAACAAAAAAAAATACACAAAAAAGATAAAGCACTACAAAAATAGGAGTTTAGCCAAGTAGGTAGGCCTATCAATAATATTTGAAACTTCACAATTTGATCTATTTATCACATATTTGGATGAGGTGTTTATGCAATCATATTTGGATTTTACAATTTGCATATGATTAATAATAAAAAAACAAAAATACATAAAAATTATAACAATTTTGAATATATTATTATTATAATTATCATCATGTATAAATGTCACGTACAAAACACATACATACTTACTAGGTATCACTACAAGGGACAAGAAAATAGGCATCACTAATTACCAACAGATCCCAACACTAAATTTGGGGAGCATAGACAATAACTTTGATGTTCTAATTAAGCATAACTTGTTTTTTTTTTTGGTAAAACATATAAGTTTTCATAGTCTACATACGAAGACAATACCACCTTACCTACCATTTCGGACTCGATTATTTTTTTATTTTTCCTTTTGGGATAATGGATCCGATTGTTATTCATGACGAATATGTTAATATGACAGGAACCCATATAAAATTATTCATTTGGATACTTTTTCAAATAGATAGCAATAGAAACTTTTTTTTTCTTTTTTTTTTTGAAATTCGACATGAAACACCTTCTATCATTCCCAGATTTCGGAAACAAAAGATATTGTTTATCTGAACCAACAAGAAAAAGGGTTCAAGATGCTGCATGATAATATATATATATAGAAACAGAAACGACCTAAATATCAGAATATTAATTTTGATTATTAATTAAAGGTTTGAAAGTTTTAGAGGTATATGTTTCTTTTAAATATATAAATATTAGAAAAGTATATCATTATAGATATGTATTTAATGGCCTGAAGCTTTGTTTTCTTTCATTTCTGTTGAAAGGGGGCCCAATAACAAAAACTTGGGTTTTCCAAAACCTTGGGCGGAATCCATGAAAGTGAGTTAAAAAGACAGCTGATCAAGCTGCGAAGAAAATGAAGAAGAAGAAGTTGTAAAAAACAGCTGACAAATAACATTCAAATAAGCTAGCACGCATGCGTATACATACACACACAGCAACAGGGTCCAATTAACCTAGCCACATATTCTGATTAATATAAACAATTCGAGGCACCAAATTAAGGGTGGACAGCAGCATTTATGTAGAGCGGACCCTGGTTGTTTGTGACTATTGGGTCTGACATGGCCAATTGGCCAGTAAGTTTCGTCTTCACGTCTTTAAAGGGGGGGGCATCATCATCATCGTCGTGGTCATCGGCTCTCTCACTCAAGGATCTGAGTTATGTCTGTTCTAATTATTTTAATGTCCCCACATTATTGCAAATAAAATGACTCGACCCACTCATGTGGGGGATTCTGGTAGCGGCCGGGATTGTCGCAATGTCGCTCTTGGAGGGAGACTTGGTCCAACTCCAACCGCCCCCCTTAACCTATCCTTACTCGAGACCTGCTGGCAGGCCCTTCATTAGTGACCATCCCATTTGGATTTGGAACGGATGGAGATGCTCCTAAAAGAAGCTTCAGCAAAATGTCATGTTTATTCTGGCTTTTAAACAGTCATTTTCGACTCTTTCAGGTTTTCACCAAAGCCAATAACACCTCATAAAGCCTGAAGCTGTTGCATGTAAGCCCTCCAGTATATGTTTGACTATTCAGCTTGGAGCTTAGGCCTCGTCTGTTTTTTGGGAAGTAGGAGCAGATAAATTGATAAATTGTACAGAAAAGAAATAATTAAATCTATGTTTGTTTTCCGGTATTAATAGGTCCTGTAGAAAAAAAAAAAAAAGAAGAAAAAGAAAAACATTCTTCAGTGATTCATTTACTTTCCTCAAATTTAGATATATTACTTAACCATACATGTCAAAACTCGCTAATATGTGATAGGATAATAGTGTCCTTTCAATGATGTCACTTTTTTCCATAAATTGGTCATTGTATATCTTTAGTTACCTGAAAAATAAAACACTGGAAAGTGCTCTTATCCTAATAAGTTTTTCCTCGAAAACGTTTGCTCGTCATTTACCCATATACAAACGAGGTCTTAGTGTTAGTTTGGAGGGGACAAATTGCACATTCAGTGCCCCATTTGGTAGCGCTGATCTGAGCATTCAGCTAAGCTGGCTCTAAGAGACTGAGAGCTGATTTGGGCTCTCTAAATCTTTCATTAAGCATAACTTAAAAGGATGTATTTGTAGGGCCCACCTCAGAAAACCAGAAACTACCCCACTTAATACACTCAAATCTGCACTCAACTAAGCTGGTTCAACTGCTTTAAGGGAGTTCGGATCTGCTACTCACAGAGCGCATCTCACACCGATCTCACATCATGTTTCAGCTATGCATCTAGAACATCTCTTAATTGTAAATTTTTATTTATGGGGAGATGTTATCAATATATGGCTGAAACGTACTCTAAGGTCGGTGTGAGATGTGCTCTGTGAAGAACAGATCCAAAATAGACTGCTTCAGATAAACTATATCTAAAAAGTCTGACGTAGACTGCCCAAAAAATGACTGACAGCCTATATGGGTTCTCCGGATTTTTCAACAAACATAGCCTATAAGCTGTCTGTATAAGACTTATCTCAGAATGTTAGAATGGCTGCAATTCAATGACAATTCAGTTAAGCTGGCTCAGCTGCTTTGATTTGAAGCCGTCCGGGATAGATAAAGCGGATAGTCTTTCAAATAACTAGCACATTAGACTTTGAATACCAATCAAGGGCTGGCTCGTTGATGCATTAACCCATATGTTTCAGCACTAACGTGGAATCAAATCTCACAATCGGCACTTGGGGAAAAAAGAGAACAGGGGAAAGTTGTGCGTAACACCAAATACCAAAAATAATAAAGACTTTGGATTTTTCACCAAACACAGCTTATATGCTGTCCATGTATGGCCCAAATTGAAAAGCCGGACCAAACAGGCACTTATTTCTTACAGAAGATGCAGCAGCAATAGCAGTTTTATGCATAGCCCCTCCAACTTATTAGCTGTTGTGACCAGACCAGACCAGAACGAATGAATATACATCCCAATTGGATCTGTTTGGTCCGAAAACGAAATCTTTCAATTCGAAACCGCTGCTTCTTTTTTCTTTTTCAAGGATGCAATTTGTTCTTCAAAGAGCCCATCCAAATAAACAGAAATGGACAGGAGGGAGAGAAGGGGAAATGATTCAAAGAGCCCGTCTCATTCGTGGCCCTCTGTTGAAACCGACTGAAGCCGACGTTGTGCTGTCATGCTCAGATCGGAAGGTTCAAAACGAGGGGTTAAGGGTATTGCTAATTTCCTGGGGGCGAAGTAATGGTGGAATGTGAAATTCAAATTTTGGAATACAACCCAAGTACCATTAATGAAACCCACCACGACAACTTGGGCATAAACATATTAAATCTGTTTCTCCAAACCAATTTAACAGTCAACTATTTTGTTAGATACATTAAGTCATTAACCAGTAACCACTCTGGACCTGGGCCTGGGCCTCGATCTGGGCTGACCCCTAATTTATCCTCACTGTACCGTACTGGGTTTGCTTTTGCACAATTTGTCATTTGGTGGCTGTGGGTGGTCAATTCACATTAGGTGTGATCGTGAGTGGCTGGTGAGCATTTCGGTCCCAACAGATTGATTGCAATTAATAAGTAAGCCCAATGGGCTGACACATACATAGACAAGATCCACGAGCGACAAAGGCACAATCAACCGAATATATAGTCACCACTCATTCTAGGCGATAAAAAAAATTAATGAATAATAACAGCAACAAGAAATTAGAAACCATTGCTTGCTTCTCTTATCCGGTTATCCTTATCTAATCACACATCTGCAAGTTGAGCATGCTATGAATAAGTGAAAGAAATTTCCTAACCAATTTTAGAGTCGATTTCTCCATTCTTGTAGTGTAAATCATTTTCAGCACCAAATTTTTAGCTTGTTTGTATTGGCAGTGATGACATTTTTATCTATACTATTATAAAAATTACGAATGAGGGTGTCAAATTATTCTTAACTAAAATGCCCGCATTTGTTATTTAGTCTATCTCTAATTATATACGTTAAAAATATAATTTCAATTAATGCTTTTCACCTCATTTAATCCATTATTATCAACTCTTGTATTTAAGGTATTAACTCCTATTCTCTCTTATTAAATCCCACATTTAAGTTATTTTTCACTGATAAATGATACTAATTAGATTTATGTCCAATAATTTTAACAATATAAATCCATATATTTTAAAACTTAATCAAAAACAAAATCATTTTTATCCAAGTGATGACTAAGCAATTCAACTATTTGAAACAAATTAGACAACCCAAGAAGTCATAGTTAGATAATAAAATTTTTAAATAAAAATAGATATAGAAAAATTACAAAAAAAATGTAAAAAAAATACACGTTTATGGTATTTTTTATTTTTCAAATTAAAAAAGAAGTGTAATAAACAATAATTATTTTTATTGATGATGAAAATGAAATACGTAATCCAAAACTGACCAAAAAATTAAATTATTTGCCTTTTTAGCGGAGATCAATAATTCAACTTTTGGATCAAATCTACCAACCTTTAATATCATAATGAAATCAATAAAATCAATAAGGTATAAAAAACACAAAAATAAAAAGTTACATAAATTTTACAAAAAAAAAAGCATTTGGGCACATGTATAATATCATATATACATAACAGTATTATTTTTACACACATAGAAATAAAAAAAATTATAGAAAAAATTAAACACATCTATAACTCCATATTTACACTATTATTAAAAATATGAATAATTGTGATGTTCAAAATGTAGTTTGAACTACAATTTTCATGTCATTCAATTCCCTCTCTTTAAATCTTACATTTGTTTTGATAAATGAATAAAATTATATATAATAAGAAGATAAAACATTACAAATAGAAGAGTCTAGCCAAGTAGATAGGCCTGTCAATGATACCCAAAAATTTGCAGCATAATATGAGGCGCTTATGTAATCAGATTCAAATTTTGCAATCTGCATCTGATTAATAGTGAAAAAATATAAAAAATAATAATAAATAGATGAATTTTATAGAAAATTTTAGATATACTATTCCTATCATTATCATCATATAGAATTGTCATGTGCAAAGCACGTGCATACTTACTAGTATATTTACTAAAACAATTGAAAATTTGTTCATTAAAAATGTAATAGGGTTTTAGATTTTTTTGGATTTTTTACTAGGATACCCTTCTTTTTGAAGTTATGCACCCCCTTTATTGTAGGGGCAACAATATAATTTGAATACTGTTATTCAGTTCATTCAATCCTCTCATTAAATCTCACGTTAAAGGCATTAGCTCTCGTTTTCTCTCATTGAATCTTATATTAAATGCACTTTTGTTTTACATCACTAAATTTTATTAATTATATATATACATAATAATTTTAATAGTACAAAAAACTTAAATTTTAAAAATTGTCCCATAAGTAAAGCCATATTTTCATCTACATGGGTGTAATAAGTTCAACCATTTTAGGTCAAATGAGCCAACTCATAATGCCATGATTAAACAATAAAAAATCAAAAATAGATAAAATATAAATATATAAAAAATAAAAAAAAAACTATAGAAAAATTTGGATACAACTTTAATATTATATATTTGTCTTATTAAACAAAAAATAAATTAGACAAATTATAAATATTTATTAATGATGAAAATGGAATGTAAAGTTTAAAACCAACTCAAAACCATTTGCCTATTCTCCTACATAAGTAATATATCTAAGGTATTAGCTCTCATTCTTTCATTAAATCTTATATTTAAGGTATTTTTGCTTCTCATCGTCAATTTTAATAATTAAATCCACAAGATTCAATCTATGGTTTCATAATGAAATAGTAATGTTTTTAAAATAAATAAAATACAA
Organism: Nelumbo lutea; assembly: GCF_056320005.1. Classification (NCBI taxonomy): domain Eukaryota; kingdom Viridiplantae; phylum Streptophyta; class Magnoliopsida; order Proteales; family Nelumbonaceae; genus Nelumbo; species Nelumbo lutea. Next base: position 6,020,559 of record NC_142688.1, read on the forward strand.
AATAAAATTTTGGGTGTGCCTCTAGTATCATATATTCATTAAATAAATAAAAATTATCTTTATTAATGATGAAAATGGAATATAAAATTTAAAATTGACTAGAAACAAAGTCACTTTTCTATTGGGGTGGTGGGTCATTGGTTTAAACATTCAAGCCAACTGGGCCAACCCATAATGTTAGAATTAAATATATAAAACACAATTATAAAAATTGTTTAAAAATTTTGGGCACATCTCTATTCTCCCATATTATATATTCATCATATTAAACAACATGTATAATAAACAATGATAATAAGGATAATTGTTGTTATAATTTAAAATTAACATGTACAACACATGTACACATGCATTCACTAGTAAGCACTATAAACATAAACCACAGACAAAGTTAATATTATTGTTGTGTTCAATTTAGACTGAAATAAACCTAAAAAATCACATAAAAACTCAAATTGTTTATTTTTTAATTAGAACTTTCATTAATTATTATGGATACAGCAAGTGATCTAATAGTTTACTATATTAGTGTTTTGAGATAATATTATAAATGTGCAAAATTTCTCACAATTTTTTAAGGCTCCAATTTTTTTAAATGTAACTACATCTTATAGTCAACATGAAATAAATCATCACTGATTCTTTGCTGAACATGTAAACCAATTTTTGGGCAATGTCAATGTCCAGATGAAATATATCTAATTCTCTATTCATTTAAAGCAAGTAGTTGGCCTCTACCTATGTCACGTTTAACAACATGCACAGAACAGACACATACAATGGACTAGATTGGACCCAGTTATAGTTAAGTCCAGGTCCCAGTATTAGGACCTTGGCCGCATGCCCACACATCTGGACCATAGTTGGCAGATCCATATTCGGCCCACTCTCTAATTTCCAATTTCGTTCTGATAAAGGTTGAATTCTAAGTTGAACCGACCTCACAAGAAGATCCAAATATGAGAGTGGATCATATCTAAATGTTGTCCTGCTTACATCTCCTTGTACTCTTTGATGATCCACTCGCATTTCCACCGTTTATTAAGCTTCCGATCATCGTTATATTTGAATTTCCTTCCATCCACAAGCTTGTCCTTCCAACAAACCAAACATTAATGTGGGCGAAGCAGTTGTGGTTCCTATAGTCAACGGTTTATTCGTCTATGTGCGATCTATTTATTCTTTATACGTACAGGCGTTCTGTAAAATTATCAATGCTAAAAGCATTTATGGGTTGTAAGAAGACTACCTGCATCTAATGACCACAAAGCTTCTTATCATCAAGAGTTGGGGATGGGGATTAATAGGGATCCCAATGAGGATAGAGTGAAGTCCCTGTCTCATTCCGATTTTCATTATATATATTATATTATATATATATATATATATATATATATATATATATATATATATATATATATATATATATATATTAAAATATATTTAAAATATCATTTATATTTTAACTTTTTTTTTTATTATAAATAAGTCTATTTTTCTAAAAAATACTTTAAATTAAAAAAAAAATCAAGGATTCAGGCCCTTGCGAGCAATTTGTCTCTATTGGGAATTAGTGATGGAATTAACTTTTATCCCTGACAGAGATTGGGGTCAAAGACAGATTTGTTTCAAAATCAGGGCCAGGATGAAGAATATGGTCCCTGCCCTGAACCCGTCCGTTGCCATTTAAGATGGACCATTTCTAGTTGTTTCGGGCAATGTCCCTTTCTTAGAATTACACAATCTGAACTCATCTCCATGTTTTATTTTTTCATTTTAATGATCAGGAAAAACTGAAAAAGCTAGATTTGAGCTTGAGCAGCCTGTTACAGTCTTTTAATGTCCTACTCTGGCCATTAAAAGCTCTTAAGCAGTAGCCTGAAGGTCCATCCCTGCTAGTAAAACGAATAAACCTTAACCTAGTCAAGCCCATTAAGGAGATGATAGCAGGTTCAGAGCAAGCAAGAGGAGCGCCCCACCCTACAACCAACCAACATCAGAAACAGTTTCCATTGACAGGGGAAAAGAGGGAGGAGTGATTTGTACACACACCAATGTGTGATAAAGGGGCATATCTCACCCTAATCATCAGTCAAAAGAAGTACAAATTTATCAAAAGTCAAAAGAAGTACATGATGTAAAAGGCAAAAACACCCCTACCTTGTATATATTGACTTTAGTGGATCCTTAATTCCTTATTAGCAGAGTTATATTATGTCTTTGAAAAAACAAAAAACAAAAAAGTATAGTGCCCAGAGCAGCACACCGACAAGCAGATGCATGTCTAATGTCTTATGGCCCTTCAACTAAACATGTATTGTGAATTAAGCATTCTTCGGATTCTTCCAGAATTGATTGCCACTATTATGCTGTGTTTGGTTCGAAAGAAAAGGGTTCCTTTCCCTTCTTTTTCTTTCAAATATCAACCACAGCCTTGATGATACGGCAACTGTGGAATCTTAAACAAACATTAATAATTTAATCTAAATTAACATTAATAGCAATGTTATTAAGGAAAATGGAGATTTGAATTGGGAGTATAGAACTGTAGAAGCCGTAAAACAGTCAGCGTCCTCCATCTATTACTGGCGATTAGTAATGCATGGAGGTTAGAGGATTGGACCCAATGAATGGATTCATAAAAAATGAGTAGTTGAGGTTAGAATAGTGACCATCACAACCTGTTCGATTGACCATTTTAGCTGTTGACTTTGGGCAGAGCACAGTGCTTAGTTTCATCTTAATCAGTAGATCACAAAAGTCTCCTCTCAAGTGATCGCTTGTACCAGACCTGGTCCTGGACCTGATATGAACCATAACATCAGGCGTCCCAGCTGGACAACGACATCTACGACGCCATGATTAGGGTGGTCCCCCAATTAACCAAGTCTTACTCCTACAAGTCTCGTTATATGAAGCCTTTTCGTTTCTCAAACAAGTGAAAGACTGGGTTGAATTTGCCTGGATTGACATTTGACAATCCCAGAATTGGGATTTGATCCTCAGAGGCACCTAACACCGTTTTCAGTCACACTCCACCGTGCATTAGGATCATCTCGCATGAATAATAACACGTAAGTATGGGATATGTTACCGATACATGGTAGGATGTGCCATCAGTGTGAGTAACAGATCCAGACTCAGCTTGGAGATCAGCTTCAGTGCTTACAAGACCATGCTTGCACCGTTTATACAGATTTTTACAGTTGTGCATTGAGAATACTATTGATGCAAGGCTGTTAGGGATTGTGCCAACAGTGTGAGCACCACCTTGTGAGCACTGAAGCCAATTTCCTATAATTAACTGGACAGGTTGAGTGGATTCAGTAGGAACATCTCTTTTTATTGATTGGAGATATTTCCACACTCGGGATCTGCTATCCACCAATAATTCCCACATACCTTCCCACAAATCACCACCACTGTGTATTAGGAGCATCTCCCCATGAATGATAAGGGAGATATTACCAATGTGCAGCTGTAATGTTCCATGGAAAGAGATGCGGAAACAGCTCGTAGGTAACATATCCCGCCCATGTTCCCAATACACTGGTGAAAAGGCTGTGAGCACAATTTTGTGACTTATTGGCTTGGGTTTCAAAGGATCATACACATCTCTTGATTGGTCGCCTATTGTTGAAGGGCCAATCCAAATCCTGCATGTTTCAAAAAGCTATTTGATCAAAAGATGGTTTATATGGAAGTTGTTCACAACACTTGGGACTCAACAAGGGCCTACATTTACTCAAAAATGCAGGGAGTGTAAACTCTCCTCGAAGACATTAGCCACTGGAAAACACAAGGATGAAAACCAATTCCAGTAGAGAATGCATAGCTCACTTTCAATCTCTATTGGCTATAGAGATCACTCAACAGCAAGAAAATTAGTTCCATATGAAAAAGTACTGGAAAAACATCAACTCTTTTGGAAATAAATATCTAGATGTGTATGCCGGGGAAAACTCGAATTTATTACAGCACTCAATAGAAGGGATGGAATGAATTGTGAGTTCACATCTGCACCCCATAGAGCGTGTCCCACAGGTGTCCTGTTGGGATGAGGTGCAGATGTGAATTCATGAATTGTCTCAAAAAAGTAGATGGGAGCTAGACAACAACCAATCACAAGGCACGCCCCACAATCACCCCACATGTACATATAACTGTGCATTGGGAACATCTCATGTACTTATCATTGGGAGATATTTGAGATGTTCTTAATACACGGTTGAGATGTGTTGTGGGGCATGGTGAGGCACCAACGTCAATTCAATGGAAAATGGCTGAATTATATTATAATATTATTGATCTCACTCCAGCTAAGTTCACATTGGCACCCCACATGCACATCTCAGCATGCATTGGGATCATCTCCTGTACATGTCATTAGGAGATGTTCCCAATACATGGTTGAGATGTAATGTTGGGTGTCAATGCAAATTCACCCCAGCCAATATTAGAATTATTACATCAGCAACAGCTAGGGGCGCAAGTCTGGCTGTATTAGGTCAGGTTGAAGTCAACCCTAACCACAATTTGAGTCGTTCATCCCCCAAACCTTAATTTGGGTTAGGATTGAGTTAAGTTCAAGTCAGCCTCGGGTTAGGTTTTGGTTAGCCTCAAGTTGGTCCAATTTCTCTACTTCCTTTTGTTAAATATATTTATCTCCTAGACACTAAGGGTTCATATGAATTCAATATTAGTATTATTATGTGTAAAAGAACATAACTACCAAGTTTTAGAAAAAGAAAGTTGACTTAATTTTTTTGACATACAATATATGTGCATACATTTATGGATATATAGCTATGCCTATACATAAATACTTGCAATGGAAAAAATGTATAAATATATAATATACATTTATGTATACCTAGCTGCATAACATGCACAACTAAATACACATTTATATAGTATTTAGGAAAATTCTAATACCAGAAAGACATGATACTAAAAAGGCTTGGATCAATCAAAACCCCAAATGAATTTTGATAAAAACCCAGCAGATTGGTTCCACTTTTTTTATGCTGGTTGATAGGTCATAAGTTTTTATGATATCATGTCTTTCCAACATCATAGTTGAACCTTAATATTTATATATGCAAATAAGAAGTTAGGCTAGATTGAGTTGGTCAAGGCTTGAACTTTAACCCAATCCAAAGTTAAGTCAGTTCGTACTTTTCAACCCAACCCAACCCTATTTTTTCAAGTTAAGTGCAGGCTAACCCAGGCCAAATTGCAGCCCTAGAAACGACCCAAATAGAACATTAATTGACAATCTCACCCATTATTGTTTAGTTAAATTATTTAAAACATCTCCTATATTTTTTGACAAGGTTTATCAGTAGCCAAGCGGGCAAACACGTAAGGTGAGATGGTCCAACGTTAACAGCATTCATCACATGCCAATAATTATTGTCCATATCAATTGGTTTTACCAATATATAGGGTGTATCCATTCATATCGGTTTGCATTAACTTATATTGACCGATATAGACCATATTTTTTTGAAATTCAATATTAAATTGTTTATTAATTGTCCATTAATCCATTAAATCTCACTTCTCTTTAATTATGTATTTATTCTCTTTTTTATGCCCCGTTAGTTGTGGTCCATTTACATTTCAAATTTATGAATTTGCATATTGTATGCATCTTAGAAATTTTAATGGATTTTTCTATTAGTTAAGATTATATATTTCTATAAATTATTAATTAATATTTTGATTTACAATAATAATACTATATTTACTATTTACAAAATATTTAATAATTTAAGATTTTTTGGTAATAAGAATTTAATTTGAATATTGTTGTTAATATGCAAAAGTAAAAATTAATAGAATAGAAATATAAGCCTCATGACCTGAGTTTTATTGGGCTTGAACTTGAATCAATTAACAATTGAGCCTATATATAAGACTCGAACTTGGCTTAAAGCTCAGCTTAGACCAAACTAAATCTAACTTTTCACAAGACAAGCTCAAATAGATCATGAAAATCTCAGTTCTTATCCACTTTTGTATATGACAAATTTTAGCTTAAAAAAGCCCTAGTTCCGAGCTGGATCTACTCACAAAAATAATAAAAATTTCCAATAGATTCTAATATGATCTATATCCGCAAATTGCAGGCATGGTCCCAGTCTCATGGTGAAATGTGACTTCGCAGGTCATGTTAGAACCATGTTGGACTGTAATTACAATTTTTGTTATTAGAAGATCCCAATTCCGCTAGCACAGGTGGTGACCCTCTATTATGGTACATTTCTTTCGGCAGCATAAAAAACCTTTCCTACGTCCAATATTTAATAATAGCCCTCTTTCTGGAATTCTGGGTTGATGTAAAGGTTCCGTGCCAAATGATTAGTTGGAATTGGAAATCATTCTTCCATGTGGTATAAGAGTTGGGATCTCCTCCCAACAAGATTTGCGTCTGCATATTTTAAGTCCGGATCTCCTCCGAACAAAAAATTCTCCTTAAGTTCTGGAATGATCACATCTCAAACAGTCTTAAACATTTCACCATAAGACCAAACCCATCATAAGATTGGGACCCACCATATATAAATGTGTAAACAGTTCATCTTGGAACATGTTGGAATGGTTTTTCGTTGGGAGAAGATCAAGACTCTCAAAGGCCAGAAATAGAGTAGGTCATTCAGAGATCCCTGATGTACTTTGGTTCGCTTGCCCTTTAGATATCTCATGTGAACTTACCTTGTTCATAACTATTTGGACTATATTTCTCATTCTTTTCATAAGTAGACTAAAATTCTCATTTGGATATCTGCCCAAGCAGTCAAAGCCTACCCAAATTCTCATTTAGGCCAATGATGATTAAGAGAAATATGCCATGAACTCTACCTTAGCCAAAATGCCCTTATACCATTTTATGAGACCAATTTAAAAAAAAAAAAAAAAAAAAAAAAAACACAAAATACAACAAAAAAACAAATTAAAGGAAATGTAAAAAATTACAGAAAATACGACAAAGAAACAGGAAAATACAAAAATAAAATAAAAGTACAGAAAATTGCAGGAAAATAGAGAAAAATACAAAAAAATACAAAAAAATGTTAGGATCATTTATCAAATGCTAAGGTTGCATTTTCTTCTCTCAACCCACTAAATTTCAAATGGTCATTTTAATACTTGTTCCTTTACCATAAGCTTGTTAAGCAAAGTGCTGGAATATAAAATTTCAGGGTGAGTCTTTGTCACAAATGAAAGTTTGAGGGACTAAGTGTCACTACCCCCAAAGTACAAGTTGCCATCTATAATTTACCCCTTATTTTTTTAAAATGCTTCAGTGTTTCGATCATTGAAAGGCAGACACATAGCAATAGGTCAATTCACATGGGGTGGATTGAGGTCAACCCTAACCCAGCCTGATCAGTTGAACCCCAAAATATAACCCTAACCCAACCTGAGAACATTGGTTTAAGTTCAGCTTATCCAAGTTTAGTCTAAGTCTGGATCAGGTAGGCACACATGGTTGAGCACATTGAGTAAGCACTTAAGAAATTTTGACACCTGTCCTTAAAATACCCCAGCCTACCCTTGAAAAAGATTAAATACAACTTTTAATACAGTTGTCAGAATATTTATTAAGTATTCATTGAACGTGTTAACAATGCTGTGCCTAATAGATCCGGACTCGGTTTAGGCTAATTCCACTTTAGCATTATCACGCATAAAAGAACTTAGCTACGATGTTTTAGAAAACATTTGCCTTTAAACTAGGGTTGTCTATGGATCAGTTCTAGTCTGGTTCTTGCTTGTTCTGAACTGATTCAGACCAAACCTAGTTTTCTTGTAATTCTTATTGTATTTTTTTATAGGTAATATATAAGATAATTTTAGTTAAAAACACCTTATTTATCAACATATAAACAGTTTACTATTTTACTGTCATTCTTAAGATTATATTATCAAAAATTAAATTTTAATTATTATTTATAGAAATAATTATAGTCGGCAATATAATGGGTCTATTGGGTCAGACCCGATTATCTCAATTATTAGTTGGAACAGTTCCAACTATATGGTTTTGCCCTAATTAATAATCATTTCAGGATTGGGATACCCTATCCCTACTTCAAACTAGGAATGGCAGAGCAGGGACTATACTCTCCATCCCCATCCCTAGAGATGGATTATAATTAACATAGAGAAGAAAAGTTTACCCTTTTCAGGTAGAAGATGAAATGTAAACCAAGAGAATGGAGAAATAGAATGACTTTCTTTGTAACCTTTGGAAGCTCCACTGAGAGAGTTTTATATTTCACTTTAGAATCGGTCTCTGTGAACTCATTTATTGCAAAAGCCACTGAGATCGATAAACCAGTCTTGGGTGATCGAGCAATGAAATGAACAATGGCAATAAAAACTTTATTTTGGTAAAAGCAATTGTGGTAAAGAAGAGAAACAATGGCAACAAAAACTTTATTTTGGTAAAACCATGTATTGGGAACATCTCCCAATGACAGGTACGGAAGATATTTCCAATGTACGCTGAGATGTACATGTGGCGTTGATGCAATCTCCTTATACGAGTGTCCCAATTCTAACATTGATTGATGTGATGTCTCAATTGTTACAAAGGAGAATGAAAAAGACTGCTCTTTATTACCCATTTATGATTTACCCTTAAGGCTGTGTTTGGTTGCAATGCATTATTATGGCAGTGCAAATGATTGGAGTGTAAATTCTGACCTATTTTGTTTCAAACTTTAACTTATTTTGTTTGGTTGCAATACAAATGAAGTAAATTAAGACATGAAGCAAAATAAAGTAAAACCCAAAATAAAATTAAAAGAGAATTTATATTTTTTTTTCATTTGCACTCCCATGCCTTTATATTAGTGCAAATAAAATTACACTGCAACCAAACACAGCCTAAAGTTCTCATATTACTACAAAACAAATATAAAACAGTGTTAGTATTTAGCAAAGTCAATAATATTCATAAATATATGATACAATTAATAATATTTTATATATTATAATATGATTAATTAATGATATATATTTTAAGTCGGGTTGGGGTGGGGCAGGGATTTATTCCCCATTCCCGACCCCACCAACAAAGTAGTCCCTATATCCTATATTCCAATCAGATCTGGTCAAGGAGATCGGGTATCTAACGGGGACAGGGAAAATTGCCATCTCTACTTCAAACACAAAATTTTCTGGCTGGTTTTAGGTTGGATTCTGGCTATCCCAGCCCAGGGGCCATGTAGCAGCCCTATTAACACAGTTTATTCAGCATGAACGATATTGCTTCTCAACCCTATGCTGATGCCTGTTTTATTTGCTAAAATAGAATAGCCCTTTATTTTCTGTCTTAATAGTTAAATATTGCTATTATCTCCCCATACCAACTCAACAATTTCAAATAGCCAGATAGATACATCTCACAACAATGATTGCTAGCTTCAGTTGAAATTTCACCTTTCTGCTAAAATATAATTTAAATCATGTCAAAATCCAAAAGATGACTTGACAAGGCTATACTAGGGAAACTGTCCTTGCAAGTACAACAGAAGAAAGGAAAACCTAATTTAACAAATACATCTCAGATAAAACTAATTCATGCTAATTCCCCATGAAATTTTCAATCAACAAATATATATATATATATATATGATGGTCGGAATACATAATGAAATGGCCCAGAATTGATGACATTCATCCATCTTAACTTACCCAGCTGGAGGATGTTCTCTTAGATGAGGGTTGAAGACGCATTTGTTTTAGTTCTTTCAAGAATCTCGAAGAACAATACAGACATTATTTGACATTTCAACGGTATACACTGAGGTGAAATACCTGGCAGTTTGGTTTGTATGACCTCTTGGCAGCTGCCTGCTCGAACTTCTTGGAAGCAGCTTCATTTTCTTCCAAGCCAGTCTGAACAAAATATCGTATCCACCAAGACGAGCTCCGCAGTTTTGCCTTAGCATGAAGACCAGTTAATAATGTTATTACAATTTACAAGATGACACAACAAGAGAAGTTTCCACCGAAAATTGACTTCATTTTTAAATAGACAACTCCAGGCAAATAAAAGTGGAGATAAATTAGAAAAGCATAAGTGGCTTGGTTCCATTTAAGAATTGAGAGACCTTACTCGTGTAGGAAGTATAAATTAGACATTGGACCCAAATACCAAGAAGAAAAAGGAAATCCATGTTTCCTTACCACAAAGAAAGGGGGTAGAATCATTTGCACTCATAGTTGTCAATGCGACTCCTAGGCACCTAGGCGACAATGCACCCTTTGAGGCTCGCCTCGCGGCCCTCACCTAATCGCCAAGCAGTTTTGTACTTTCTATTATAAAATTCTTTTTATTCTTTATTTTTTGAGATTATAAATATAAAATAAACATTATTAAACTAAAATATTCATTTTGTGTGTTTATATACTAATTTCTTTTTATTATTTTCTTATTTGTTTTTAATCAACACAAACATTGCTAAAGGGTTCAGCAATAAGTAAGGAAGAACTTAAAATTTTGTCTAATCAGCATATTTTCTTCTACTACTACTACTTTTTCTTCTCTTCTTTTCCTATAACAAAAATAAGGGTTCAGCCCCTAAATTTTTTGAATTTTCTTTTCCTTATTTTTCTCATGAATATGTCGATTTTCTATACTTTAACATGAGTTTTATAATTTTCTTATGAAAATTATAAATAATTATTAAGGAAATATGGTTATGGTACCTAGGGAATTACCCTAGGATCTATTTTTTTACATAAAAAAAAAAAAAAACCATCGCCTTGGCGCCTTGAAAACTATAATTGCACTGAGTTATTTCAGTTAAGGACTAGTTTTCAAATTGGGGATTGTATACCAAAATCATGTCTTATCCTCAATGTGGCTCAGCGCCTCAGCCAACTAAGCATCATTATCACTCTCCCTTCCATCATGTACATGGACATATCTTTTGCTAAATGGTAGGTCCTTAAATTTTTTACCACAATCCACAAGCATCTGTCTTTACTGTTCTTCTCCAGCCTTTAACTTGCAAGATGTTCATTCTTACAGGGACAGTCATTGGAATTAAATGCACTTAAGCACATAAGTGAACCATATAATTAACTTCTCATCTTCTGACCTAGCAGAGCTCCCCTTAGTTTCCCAAGGATGCATCCACCTCCAATTCTATCCTCCCTAATCATGCAATTCATCTATGTCAAATCTCAACGCCCTCAACTGAGCTATACTGAATTTGTGGATGTATTATTTCCCATTGTGACTTTATGTGCCATAAGATACAGCCATCTTATAACTATTCTATGAAATTCTCCTTTCATCTAATTTGTAGAAGTTTATCAAACAACAATCCAGAAGTACAACTTCATCTTCTTAGCCTCCCAAATTATTTGGCGGTTAAGTTATGCAGAATTTAAACTTCCCTACATTTTTCAACATTAATGAGATTGAATTTTTATCCAGGAAAATTCAGTCCTCATTCCAACAATGAAATACTGTTATTTTGCCATCCTTAATCATAACCCAAGCCTAATTTAGGTTACTATTTTGTCATCCAAACCCAAGGGTCCTTCAAAACAAAACAGCAAATTTTCTGGAGCAACAGAATACCCCATAACAGCCACCTTTTGTTGTTAGAGGTCCAATTGATCAAACCATTGTTGAAGTGAAACCCAAGCCCAAAATAGCCAGAAATCCCGTTTAAGCAATTAAGCGTATCTACTTCCTAACGTACCACCAATGAAGAATTAAGAATGAGAACCAATAAAGAATCAGAAATCTCAGGGTTTCAATGAATACCAAAGGGAGCATTGGCTCAACTAAGAATTGTATGCTTTAACAAGTAAAGCCAAAGGCTGAACCATTAAAATTACAACTACAGTACCTTAGTGTGTTGTAATCAGATTTCAGAATTCACATACATACCAGCACCTATGCACTGGTAAATTTACTTTTAAGGATTTTGGAAGTCAATGTTTCAGACAATTAATACGAATATTGGATATACACGCTTTTACACTGTAACTAAAGTAGCAAAAGTGCCCAGTAAGCAAAGATCAATATCCAAACAACCTTGCAAGCCAATGAGTAGGATAAATCTTGAAAACTAATTATGATATGAGCGAATGTGTGATTATGAGGCTTGTGGCCTCATGGCTAACTATCATCAAGCATCAACAAACAACACTTGCATCAGCTAACACAAATGATGGAAATCATTAGGACTTGAAATGACACATCAGGGGCTAGTACTTCACTATCTTTATGTTATGTAAGCATTTATTTTGTTCCCAATCAAATAAGTTTAATACAAGCCAACCTAAATTTTCTAGATTGAAGTATTACAGCCTATAATAAACTCATTACAGAATGCTAAAATATAAAATATGTTTAGTACATATTTTTTGATAAGTAAATAAGTTTTTTGATCAAATTTTGACAAGTAAAAAATTATAAACGGGGTCCACTATAACATGTAAAATGCTCCCACTTTGAATAGTTTGTTACTTGGATACTTCAAAATGTCTCCAATACCAGTGCCCAACAACATTAAGCAAAAATGCTGAACCATGGAACTCAATCATGGTAAGGAACAGCAATCTAAAATGGCTCCTACTTTGAATAAGTAAATGATTATAAATATTCAGTAAATATTTTTTGATGAGTAAATAATTGTAATTGGGTCCGCCATAACATGTAAAATGCTCCTATGTTGAATAATTATGTTAAATGGATACTTCAAAATGGCTCGAATACCAGCACCCAACAACATTAAGCATAAATGCTGAACCAACAGCACTCGGTCATGGCAAGGAACAGCAATGGGGAGGTATAATTGGGTAAGCTACCCTAACCCAAGTTCTCATTTGGCTATAAAGTCTTTCGGGTGAGAGAGTCATTCTAAATACAATAGCAGACCTTGAAAACGAAGTGGTTGATACCACTTTTGTGCTTGATAAAGAACAAAGAGGGCCAGATACAATCCCTGATCTGATGCTGTCCAAGGAATTGGAGAAGTTAAAAACTGCTGAGAGTGATTTGGTTGGTAGGGGAGTTATTTTGGAATCAAATGGGGAACAACCTAACCAAGTGATGGACAGAGCAAGGTTTTGGTGAGCTGGTAGGAGATGTTCACTGCCAGTCAGTCTTTGAGGACCAACTCAGAGACAAGCTACAGAGTCTCAGCAGTTCACCGAAAGAGAATTCTTTGGCAGGAAGCGCTTTCCAACCTATAGTTCCCACCATGGAATCCGGTTTACCCCAGAGTCCTGGTCTCTAAGCTGAGAGAGAAACCTTTCACTCTTCCACCAACCCTGTCTTGGCTTCCACCTAAGGTATGGTTGTGACTTTCCATTTTGGTACTAACTCCTTGTCCTTTGTCTTTGTCCTAAACTCCCAGGCAGCCCATATTGTCACAGTCGCATCCTATTAAAGGGGTGAATAATGGAGGGAAAATAGTTTCATAGGAAGAAGAGAAGGTGGAGAGAAATTTTGGAAGCTAATTGAAAATTTTCTGGAAGAAATGAAAAGGAAAGAAGCTGAAACAAGAAGTTGGGGTAGAGAAAGAGGTGAGTAATGAGTAAGAGGAGGGAGGAGATTAAAATGAAACTGGTAAAGAGGACTCGATTGCATAATTTGTTGAGCAAATGGGCTGTAAAATAAAAGATCCAAATGAGTTAAAGGTATTTTTTGAGGAAATGAAAGGTAGAGAGTAAACCAAGGAAGAGGAAGTTGAGTGAGTTAGAAAGGCTAAGGCGAGATGTAGAAGAAGATATAAGGAGTTCAGTGAGAGAAAGGGCAAAAGAAGAGGGACAAATTGAAAAAAGGACAGGTAAGGGTTTTTTTAGAAAGTGGTGATGAAGATTCTCAGTTGGAATGTTAAGGGGTTAGGGGGAGCTAGGAAAAGGCCTTTAATAAAAGAAGTAATAAAAAGAGAGGATCCAAACTTGGTGCAGATTCAGGAGTCTAAGCTAACGGAGTTTGATAGGAGATGGGCTAGATCAGTGTGGAAAGTAAGGGGCATCAATTGGGCTTTTTGTCCTTTGTGGGGAAGTCCAAGAGGTTTAGTGACGATGCGAAAAGAAGAGGTTTTTTAGGGAGTGGAGGAGCTGATTGGGAAGTTTACTATTTCTATCAAGTTTAGACACAGGGTAGATGGATTTAAGTGAGTATCAACCAATGTGTATGGTCCAACTGATTATAGAGAAAGAAGTGAACTTTGGGAGGAATTGGGAGATATTAGAGGACTTTGGGAAGGGTTTGGTGTTTAAGAGGAGATTTCAATGTCATTAGATTCACAAAAGAGACTAATAGGGTGAGGAGAGGCAGTAGCACTAGCATAAGAAGGTTCAACAGCTTCATAAACAGTTTTGAGTTGAAAGAGGTTCCTCTGCTACATGGTCTATTTACTTGGTCCAATCTCCAAGAGAACCCCTATGTGCTCTAAGTTGGATAGATTTTTATTCACACCAGATTGGGAGGAGCACTATAGGACTATTATTTCTAGAGCATTGCCTATTACCTTAATGAGAGAGGATCTTGGTACTAGAGGGCCCACTCCTTTCAGATTTGAGAACATGTGGTTGTCTCATCCTGGGTTTATTGAGTCGGTGGAAAATTGGTGGAATGACACTAACCCAAATGTGCTATTTGGGAGGGGATGAAATTTCATTGGAAGTTGAAGGAGTTAAAAAGGAAGATTAAGGATTGGAATATTCTACAATTTGGAAGGATTGAAGAGAGAAAACAGGAAGTGTTCAACCAGATTGAGGAGTTGGATGCCAAAGAAAGGGGAGGCAATTTCGAAGTGAGAGACAAACAAGAAAGATGGAAACTCGGTAAGCAACTAGAAGACATCCTATTCAAAAAGGAAGTCAGCTGGAGGCAAAAGTCTAGACATAAGTGGGTGAAAGAAGGTGATAGAAACACCAAATTTTTTCATGCAATGGCCAATGGTAGAAGAAGGAAAAATCTTATTTCTAAATTGGAGATAGATGGGGTGTCAATATCTCAACAGGATGAGATTGCTAGGGCTTTGGCCTAAATTGTTTGAGGAGAAGAAGATATGGCTTGAAAGAAATTTTGAGTTGGAGGAAATAAGGGAAGTAGTTTTTTCAAATTAAAGCAGGATATCCTTTAAGTGTTTATTGAATTTTCCCAGAGGGGAGTGATAAATCCGGGGCTGAACTCAACTTTTATTGCTTTGGTCCCAAAGAAAGTGGGAGCAAGTCATCCAAGAGACTTTAGACCCATCAATTTGGTTAATAGTTTGTATAAAATCATTGTGAAGGTTTTGTCTAGAAGAATTAGAGAGGTTCTTCTGAAGCTAATCTCACAGAATCAATGGGCTTTTGTTGGAAATAGGCAGATTGTGGATCAAATTCTAATTGCCAATGAGTGTGTGGAGGATATGCGAAGAACGAGGAAAGGGGTTATGGTTATTGGTCTTTTTTTATGCAAGTGTTGGATTGCTTTGGTTTTGGGGAGAAATGGTGTAAATGGATTCTGGGTTGTAATAGAGACCTGTCATTACTCCATCTTGGTAAATGGAAAGGTAGTGGATCACTTCCCGGATGTTAGGGGAATTAGACAAGGGGACCCCCTCTCTCCATTTCTTTTCACCTTGATCGTTGAAGTGTTACGGAGGCTAATTGAGAAAGCAAATTCGAGAAGTCTTGCAAGGGGATGGAGAGTTGGAAAATACAACATTCCTATCACCCACTTACAATTTGTTGATAATAAAATTTTGTTCTGTGAGGAGGAGGATGTGAGATGGCCAAAAAAGTTGGTGATTCAAGTGTTTGAACAAATGTCAAATATGAAGGTGAACTTCGATAAGAGTTGTGTGGTGGGGATCAATATGGAAGAGAGAGCTATATTGGAGAGGGCTGAAGCTTTGGGTTGTACGGTGTCTCAATGGCCACTGAACTATTTGGGGATGCCCTTAGGGGATAACCCAAGGAAAGAGAGCTTTTGGAGCCCCGTAATTGATAGATTTGCTAGGTTGGCCTCTTGGAAGAAGAATTATTTATCTTTGGGTGGTAAAATTACTTTGATTAAGTCTACACTAGCTAGTTTGCCTGTGTATAACTTATCAGTTTTTAGGATCCCAGTGAAGATAAGTAGGAGTTTGGAGAAGTTGATGAGAGACTTCTTGTGAGAACCAAGGGAGGAGAGAAAGGATCATAGGGTGAATTGGGAACACTAGGAGTAGGGCTGATGGAAGATTAGGTTTAGGCAACATTCGAAGGAAAAATGAAGCCTTGTTGGGGAAATAGCTATGCAGGTTGGGAGATGAAAGGGATAAACTGTGGACAAGGGTCATTTTAAGTATTCATGGTCAGGCGGATGATGGCTGTGACACTAGGACTTTGGCAAGGTCTATTGGTGCCTCTCCTTGGAAATCTATACATGTCATTCTTCCTTCCTTTTTGCAGCACACCAGGTATGACCTCTACTCTAGGAATCAAGTAAAGTTCTGGGAGCACATTTGGGTGGGTGAGATACCTTTGAAAGACCAATTCCCTTCCTTGTTTTCACTCTCTCGATTTAAGGGCAAGATTGTGTCCAATTTTCTAGTTCCTTCTCAGTCTAATTTTGGGTTTGATTAGGATTCGAGGCTTAGAAGAGGCTTAAGGGATGTAGAGGTTGAAAATGTCATGAGCCTAGTTCAGATCTTAGACTGAGTGGTGTTGGATCCCTTTGAAAGGGATAAGAGACTATGGACTCTAACTCCCTCCGGAACCTTATCTTGTGCCTCTTTCTTCAAGTCGCTACTGCCTTCATCCAATCCATTTGCACAAAACTTTCCAGTTAAGGATGTTTGGGGTGAGTCGATTCCTCCAAGGATTGGAGCCTTTTGTTGAGAAGCCTTCCTCGAAAGATGTAATACTTGTCACATACTCCAAAGAAAAGGACCTTTTTAGTTTCTTGCCCCTTTGCTACTGATCTTTGGGAATAGTTTCTTTCCCCTTTTGGTTTCAGGTGGACATCACTGCCAAACATTCAGAGTTTGTTTAGCCCCTCGTTCTTTGGTTGGCAAAACAAAAGGGGAAGGATAACGTGGAGATGTGAGGGCTACTGTTTGCTGGACTCTTTGGGAGGAAAGGAACGCTAGAATTTTCTCTAAAGTTGAAAGTAAAGAATGCCTTATTAAAGTAGTAACAGTGAGGGTGGTACATTGGCTGAAATCCTTGAACCTGTTTGTTGATATTTCTACGGATATGTTGCTGAGTAGCTGGCTGGAGGTATCAAATTCTGCTCCTGCCCACTCTTTAGTTTGTCCCATGTGGTCACCACCAGGAAGTGGACTTATAAAGCTAAACTTTGATGGAATAGTGAGGGAAATCCAAGTCCATCAGGTGTAGGAGGGGTTTTCAGAGATGAGGATGGGAAGGTGCTCACTTTGTATTCAGGTTCCATTGAGTTTGGAAACTCTCTCAAAGCTGAGGTCTATGCAGTACTAGAGGGTATAAGGAAGTCTAAGGAACTGAATATACAAAAGTTAGTCATTGAAAGGGACTCAAAGCTGGTCTTAAATTGGTTACAAGATGGTAGTGGACTTTGGAAATATGCTAATGAGAGGAGGGAGATTAATTAGCTAACAAGAGGACTGGAAATCAAGTTTCTATAGGTCAAGAGAACAGCAAATGCATTTGCTGATGCTTTGGCAAAGCAAGGGGTGGGAAGGGATCAAATGTTTTGGGCTGTTCTGGAACTTTTTCTTTTTTGTTATCTTCCTGGAGAGAGTTAAGCATGTTTATCTCTGTTTTGAGCGTTGTAACTAAATTCTTTTAATCTAATGAATTCCAGTTATTGATCAAAAAAAATTTGCTATAAAATCTAATATGCCAAACCAATGCTGACTTTTTAAAAGGTAAAATAAATTAATTCAATGATAATAATTATGACCAACACAATTCAAAGTATTTGGCTTAGAAGATTGGACTAGTTAACATTTTTTTTTTCAGAATTAACCTTAAAACTTCATATTACCCTGATTCAATTTTGCAAAAGATGCCAGAAGTCAAATGTAAAGAAACTAGAAGGTTTTGTCGCAAGGTAACTATATTAATGTTTGTGAATCTACTTAAATTGTTGATTAATAAAACTCTTGCACAACCATTATAGCCTAACAAATTGTAACCTTATTGAAAGAGACCCATGATCTGACACCATGGGATTCAGTAAAAGCAACATAGTCATGCAAACAAACTGTCAAGACATAACCCACTGGTAGATAGGGGTGCAAAGTCAGGTACCCGATTTGAAGAATTTACATAGCATCAGGGCCAAGGCCCTCAGACTGGGCCCATTCAGATTTTAACAAATCCACAACAAGAGCCTACCCAAGTTGCACCCCTATTTGTAGAGTAAAGATATAGAATTCTATTATCATACAAATGATACATCCATATATTTAGGACTCTACTCCGAAAATAAGAGAAACAACCAAATTACAAAATGAAACCCTACAGAGAAGCATTTGACACTTACTGGCCTTCCAAATTTGGATAGCTCTGTACCTTTAGCTCTCTGTTGGCCTGGATAACCTACAAATGAAAAAAAAGAATGGTAATGAATCAGTAAAAATGATTGCCATTAGCAAAGAATAAGGACCCATTTGGAGGATCCCAAAAACAAGTGGTGTATAGACTCATGAATGGATAGAATTTTCATGTTATATTGCAGTAGGCATTCAGCTTTCCACATGCTATTCTCTTATTATTGATAACAGATTTTATTCACAAAACTAGGACTTTATTTTCCTTTCTTTTTCCCCTCTTCTCAGCTGGAGAGAATATGTTCATATCAGTATCTACATTTTGCTCAGTTGATGATAAGATCAAAGAGGAAGCACCTTGCCTTTCATCTCACTTATACACACCCACTACAAGAGCAGCGAAGTAGCATGCTTTATTATCCCTGCCCTTGCTAAAGAGTCAAGTCCATTGGCAGACCTTCAGGACCATGTAAACAAGCAATTCAATGTGGACACCAATGTTCTTGCTGCTCTAATCAGGTGTTTTAGTGTATGTGGGTTATCTGCCCTTTAGGATAATTTGAACCCCTAAAGTAATTAAAAAATGTCTGACCTTGCACTTACTTATCACTAATCAGTTATAGAAGTTTATTCCAAAATTCCAATGCAAGAAACATACATTCCAACTTTTTCCAGTATATGGCAAAACAAAAATGTAAAGAGAAAATTACCAGCAAAAACAATGAGGCCATCCATGGCTACCCTTGCCAGGTCTGGAAGTGTTTTATTAAGGTACTTTGGAGACAAGTAATCCAGAGCATCTGATACAATAACAAGAGAAAAAGATTTTGCCCGGTAGGGAAGGGCAAACTTGATATCAGCCACACGTACTATGCCCTTTTGCACAAAACTTTTGCAGGCACCATCAGCATCCTCTAGGTCATATGGTTCCACACCCCAGGCTTCAGTATCCTCTTCTTTTAACAATTTAGAGACCACTGAACAAGTGTCAGGGCCTACATGCAAAACTTTATGCATGCTGTCACCATATGCTTTACTTAGAATAGGTATGGCTCTCTGAACTTCTGATGTGCATGTATAGTCACCTGCATATTTTGACATATGTTAAGATCTTTCTTTATGGCAAGACATATTATAAGATTTTTTTTCTTTCTTTGCTTTTGATACTAAGGCATATGTTAAGATATTAATGCTGATAAAATCACAAAATTAAACCAACTAACACAATAAGGGGAACATTGTAAAGCATGCCTGCATCTTTGTTCACACACTATGAGATTGAAAACTTTCTTTTTGTTACCAGATGAAAGAGTTCATATGAACTAAATCTAGATATTAGTATTACAGTATTCCACATTCCAAGCTTTATATACTGAACTAAGAAGGCTTTTCTTCTTCTTGAAAAGATTGCGTTCCCACTGTTTAAGCACACAATAGTGCATCTAATAAATTATTCAATTCTTTTGTAAATTCAAACACTAGGAAAAAAACTCTTCATTGGTGAAACACCCTTTGACAGTCTATAGTGTTGAATGGTGAAAGGAAAGAAAGCAAGCCAACCAGTTATGGAGGGTCTACTTTAAGTTGCACAAAGAAAATATATGATAGAATATGAACTGAGTAAGAAGGGAAATCCACATTGTAGAAAGAACAAATAGAAATAGAACATCGTTAAGAAGTGCAAGGCAGCAAACCAATATTAGTCATTTGTGTTGATTGTGCATAAACTTTCTCATCATTATTGCAAATGTGGATTAGCAGCCGTATCTCTTGATTATCAGTCTATTGTTTTGCTCATTAACCATGCCATGTAGTAACATGGAGGCTCCCCCCCTACTCTAATTGTGTTTTTAAGGAGCGATTGGCTTTTTTTTTTTTTTTTGCTTTAAGCATATGTTCCACTGAAATGCCGAAAGATGAATAAAAACCTTAATAATGAGCAAAGGCAAGCTGGAGGAAGAGGTGGCAGCTAGCTTTTAAATCTAACTGTAATTTCAACAATTTCAAACTTGAACTTCTATTTAGAACAGCATTTGAATTACTATTTGAAAATTTTGACTGAGCCATGCTCAGAATTTCTAGTATTTCTAAGCAATTTTCAAAAGGTTTCAAATTTCCTGATTTTGAACAGGATCAAATTGGATGCCAAAACTCAAAAATATGGTGAATAAGCATCGTAAGTGAAAAATGGAATCATGTCTTTTATCAATAACAATGATCAAGAGCTTAATAATATATATATAGCATAGGAAAAAAAAACACTATATTCCAAAGAGTTTAGACTGAGGGGAAACCAGTACAAGCAATCAAAGGCTAACATTCAAGAGAACACAACAAATACATCATAGTTTTGCATGTTCACCCCCAGGCCTGGTGGCCCCCATTCCAGCTTTTCCCTTGTTACTCCTCCCATTGTTAGAGAGTCAAAAAGGAATGGAATCTTTGAGGATATTTGCATGTATAAGAACTTTTTCCAAAATAATCAACTGTGCTGAGAAAAACAACCACATGAAAGAAAGGCAAAGATATTTTTTTTTTTGTAAGTTCAAAATGAAAAGGATTCTATTACCTTCGCGGAGGATTTAGTAACCACCTCCTAGTGGTTACTAAAGAATTTGCTAATAGCATGAGAAAAGAATTGTCAAGTTGTTAGTGCACATCTAGCAAAAGATTTTTCAAACAGCTTAAATAAAAGGCCTTTATGGTTATTTGGAGAAAAGAAAATGATCTGTCTGCAGTCACCAACCCTATCAGAAAAAGTCATTATGCTTGTTACCAACCACTATCAATCTCTCAGTGAAATAAATCAATATCAGTTATCAAATAAAGGACCTGCAGTTTTGCGGAAAACAAGAATATCCACAACCAAAAAAAGGTAAGGAAGATTACCTTCCACCTTACTAACAGCTTCCCTATCACTGCCGAATCCACCTAGAATGAAAAAACTTCAAGCTCATCAAATGCACATGAGAAATAATTAATTTATTAATAAATAATATAACATTGAAAGTAAGTAGCAAAATATCTAGCATATAAAACTTTTGAACGAGATGCACATTGCAGGAAGAATACAAACCTGAATTATAAGAATAGCCAATTAGAAGGAGTGCACCCTGAAATTTTGAACAAACACGACCAGGATGTGAGTCATATGACCTTGTAGGTTTATTTAAAATGTGAATTCTATCCAGTGTTGATGACTGATGAGGATTGTCAACAAAAGCAAACCGATAAAGTGTGGTTGTTATCAATTTTTATTTTATGCCACAAAGATGTTAAGAAATTTTTTACTAATGAAAATGAGAAATACCACAACAACCAGCCCAACTGATAACAATGGTGAAGAACGTGATTTCTGATGCAATGAGTTTACAAATGGAACACTGCCATTGTCTGCAACACGTCTAGAGAGGTTCACAGGCCTCCTTGACATGGCTGGTTAAAAGAGAGATCAGCTACAAGACTTTCTGCTGAGAAGAAGTGAAGAAAACGTAAAAGGCAATAAGCATCACTAATATCAACTTTGTTAAGCCAATTAAACACATCAAGACATTCGAAACTTTACAGAGATCCCAAGCAGGACGTATTAGAAACCAAACTATATGAAAACATAAATAAATAAATATATGTGAAGGTAATTGTGTCCATCAATAAAAAACAACACGTCACGGCATCTTTCTAATTTTTCAAAAACAAATTATACAGAATAAATGAGGAATTGCAATATAAATTTCAGAGAGATAAATAGAAAAGTACAGAATTGCAATTGGAGCACAGCATATCGAAATATGAGACAGTTTATGACAATAAGGGCATTTTCTTTATAAGTTGACAAGATTCAATTGCTCCAGCTATAACGTCAGCTCTCAGCTGGATATTAATTACAAAGCCAATTTAAGCATACCTAAACCACATCAAAGTTCATAAAAGAGAGCGTAAACAAATAAAGCCAACCCAGTATCAGTATAATTTCCGAGGAAATTAACATCGAACATAAATGAAAATCTGTCAATACATACTTATAATGCCATCGCCACTGCAAAAAAAAAATACATGTTTTTAGTAATAAATCCAATCCAAAGGTAGGGGGGAACATATTTCATCCAAAAGTGTAAGAGAAGTATTCGACATAAACAAAACCTAAGCAACCTAACGAAACTTTGAGCAAGGAATCAAAAGACAACATACTTAACCAGTTCTCAGCTTTAAACCAGAAGAAACAAAGAGGATAGAAAAAATAACTGACGCAGCATAGCATGGATCGACCAAATG